>NC_045438.1:162798197-162817142 GCF_002776525.5 Piliocolobus tephrosceles | reverse complement strand
TCAGACCTGGGTACTTGGCAACAAATTATAGCTGAGGAGTGCCAAAGACCTGAAAATTATACCTACCTTGGCTGACAATACCTTTAAGCGTCTATGTATTTATGACTCACTTTCTTCCATAAAGAATTTGAAGTGCCTTATAAAAGTACATATCTGAGGATAAAATAAATAGTTGAGATAATCAGGGCAAAGAGGAAATACGGGTAAGAAAATAAAACTGGAGCAAGAGTCACAAAGAGAAATGTACCCTGAACACTTGTGCGATTGTAGAGGTGACCTGCAAGTTTGCCTCTAAGCTCCCATGGGGCCAAAGGAAAAAGTGAATTTTGACCAATTATGTAGCACATAGCATCCTTAAAATTAAAAACAATCCAGTTGTCAAGAAAAGGAAGGCTTTTCTGTTCCCAGGATCCAAAGTCATTTTCTTAAATCTAAGATCAATTTATTTCCTGAAGCCTCCTGCAGAAAACGGTATGATAGAGTGGTCAGGTCCTTCACAGGAGTCGCCAGTGTTGTCTTACTAATGGAATAGGCCAATGACACAGTGCAGGGGTGCGATTCAGAAGAAACAAATCGAAAGGGAACCAAAACAAAATGTTTTAAAGGTAAAATTTGATGCAACTCAGCAAATGGACACCGTATCCTTTCTTGCAACCCTTCATGAAAATTGATTGTCACAGGCAAACTTTTTATCAGGATGATAATGAGAATGAAAGGTTGTAGGCAGTGGTAGGCAGCTAGAGACCAGTTGCTCTCTGTTCCCAATGATGGTCTGGTCCATAAGGTTTGACATACGTGGTGGGATTTTACGTGCCCGCAGGAGTGACCCCCTCACTCACCTTAGCACTGGGTCCTCTCAGGTAGAGCCAGTCTCCTGTCTTTAGAAGAGGATGTCCATTTGTCCCTACTGACAGCCACGTGGGACTGAGGCTCTGGAGTCATACATATCCCTAGCACAACCATCAGCCTTCCTTTCCGCCATCAGCCTTTTAGTGTGGTTCTGCCAATCATCCACTTAGGCCAGTGAACATTTCTTTTTTTTTTTTTTTCGAGACAGAGTTGCTCTGTCGCCCAGGCTGGAGTATAGTGGCTTGATCTTGGCTTGCTGCAAGCTCCACCTCCCGGGTTCACGCCATTCTCCTGCCTCAGCCTCCCAAGTAGCTTGGGACTACAGGCACCCATCACCATGCCCAGCTAATTTTTTTGTTTGTTTTGCTTTTTTTGTAGAGGTGGGGTTTCACCATGTTAGCCAGGATGGTCTTGATCTCCTGACCTCGTGATCCGCCCGTCTCCGCCTCCCAAAATGCTGGGATTACAGGCTTGAGCCACCGCGCTCAGCCAAACATTTCTACATTTCTAAAAAGCCAGCTCTAGAACGTCTGACTTTTAGCAATGTAGCTTTGCAGGGAGCCTTCTGAGAAAAGCAACTGGAAGTTGTATCTGTGAAGGTAACTTGTTTTATCTTTTCAGTGGAATTCTTGGATATTAGCTAATCTGATTAATGACTTTAATTTTAAGACTCACTGATGTTGAGCCATTCTGTATGGCAATCATGGAGTGGCAGGAGCAGCTATCTATTGTGGCCATTTCCAATGCGAAAAACTGAATTCTCGTCATCAGCGTGACTCCCAGTGTGCAGCTTACCACCTCACACCGGGCAGCCCGGCCTCCTCCGCTGTGTTCTGCAGATGTGATTTCCAGCTGCCGGTGCTCCCTCTGCTCCCTCTTACCCTGCTCCATTCAGAGGCCAGGCCACATCAGGCTGCTAAAGCAAGTCCTCCTTGACTCTGAGACCTATTATGTTACAGTGGAGCCTAGACTGCCCTCACAGTGGCAACCATGGGGCTCCCTCTTATGTGAAGTTTGTTCACCCTTTTCCCGAGCCGTGTTTCTCACCTGTACCGCGTGGCAGTGCACGCGTGGGTCTGGCCTCTTCAGGACCGCTGTGCTCGGCAGCTCCGTGGCTCAGCTGGGAGGAAGATAACAAATGGGAAATTTCTGTTTTTCCAGAACTTTATGATAATTTGATTTTGGACTCATACCTTTCTTTCCTATTGTTTCTGATATTTCTATTTGGACAAACATCATAGAATGTAGATTTACCTTTTAGATGGTATTTATTCCCTTCAATGCTGTTACTTCTGAGCATTTTGTGATTATTTACATTTCCCATCTGTGAAACTGGTATTCTGTGTCTAGCAAGCAATGAATGAAGCATTTAGTGCTCTTTTTCTTCTTCTGTACGCCTTTAGCCTCACAACCCTTAATTGTGAACGTTGTGTAAACTTTGGTTTTCAGAACACCAGCCTTTTTTGTTTTTCTCTGAGACATTCATTCGCACTGTCGTATCTTCAGCTTTGTGCTGTGAGAATGACTCAAAGAATCCACTACATGGGAAGCGCATGTTCTTCTCATTAGCACAGATATATGTCTAAAAATCATTTATGGAGTAGTCAATACTGTGTATGACATTGTATAGGGACTGTTTTCTCAGAACTCTCAGGTTTAGATGGGAGAGAGACTTATAAATATAATAGTTGCTAATAGAAATATGTACAGCGTGTTTGTGATGGGGAAATGAAGGTAAACTTAATGATTCTGGGTCAGAGGAAGAATCTCACAGTCAGAATACTTCAGTGAAGCTTTAGAGGACCATGAGAGGTTACTTTAGGAGAGAGGCAAGTGTTAGGAAGATCCGCTATGTTATGACAAGGACATGTGATGTTTAGAGAACCGTGGATAATCCGAGGTGGTGGGCCCAGCACCCGGTGTGAGGGGCCTTTGGTGCTGTTGTTAGGGGTTATATTTTGTTTCCTAGTCATGATTCTCAGCTTGCAGTGTGCAGATTCCTGGGCGTCTATGGATCAGTGCTTAGAATATGTAAGAGTTTGCTATGGAACGTCTTAACTTTGTGGGTTTAAAAAAAAAAAAAAATATATATATATATAAGCATATTCTATATCATTTAAATCAGTGTACCTCAAAGTGTGGTGCTCAGAATGGTGCTGATCCACAAACTATCAGTTTCCAGTTCACAAGGAGATAACCGCAGACGCTGAGAGTAAGCCTTTAGAAACTTACAGGAATTTGACTTCATACTGCCATGTCATTCAAGTATAGTATGTTTGAAATGCCAGTTTGCTGAGGTAGTATTACACACAACAGAATTCATACTTTTAAAACATAGCTAGATGAGTTTGGAAGGATATATACAGTCATGTAAACACCCCACACTCAAGATAGAGAAAATTTCCATCTCCCGAAAAAGTTCTCTTATGTCCTACCACTCTGTTATCCGTGTCTGTAGTTTCACCTTGTCTAGAATGTCAAGTGAATTGAATTCGTATTGTAGATAATCTTTAGTGACTAATCTCTTTTTGTTAAACGTAATTCTTTTGAGATTAATTTATTTTGTTCTGTAGGAATAATTTATTTTTATTACTAGGTCATATTCTGCTCTCAGAAAGGGGTTCTGATCCAGACCCCAAAAGAGTGTTCTTGGATCTCGTGTGAAAAAGAATTCGGGGCAAGTCCACAGTGTACAGTGAAAGTGAAAGCAAGTTTATTAAGAAAGTAAAGAAACAAAAGAATGGCCACTCCATAGACACAGCAGTGGCACGGGCTGTTCCACTGCATAATATTTATGGTTATCTCTTGATTATATGCTAAACAAGAGGTGGATTATTCATGAGTTTTCCAGGGAAGGGGCAGGCAATTCCCAGAAGTAAGGGTTCCTCCCCCTTTTCGAGTATATAGGGTAATTTCCAGACGTTGCTATGGCATTTGTAAACTGTCATTGCGCTGGTGCGAACGTCTTTTAGCATGCTAATGCATTAAAATTAACATATAACCAGGAATGAGGATGACCAGAGGCCACTTTTGTCCCCGTCTTGGATTTGGTGGGTTTGGGCCTGCTTCTTTACCATATCCTGGTTTCTCAGCAGGGTTGTTATGACCTGTATCTTGTGATACCACCCCTGCTGACCTCCTATCTCATCCTGTGACTCAGGATGCCTGACCTTCTGGGAATGCAGCCCAGCAGGTCTCATCCTCGTTTTACCCACCCAGCCCCTACTCAAGATGGAGTCACTCTGGTTCAGATGCCTTTGACAATTCTACTATATGAATATACCACAATTTCTCCATTCACTGGTTGATGGATATTTCGGGTGTTTTGGGGTTGGGCTATTCTGAAGTAAGCTGTGATGAACATTGATTCATTGGACTTTCAGTGCACATGTTTCCGTATCTTAGGTAAATACTTAGGAACGGAATTGCTGTGTCATATGCTAAGTGTCTGTTTATCAGGGTTTCTCTGGTTCATGTTTTGGGTTGGATAATTCTTTGTTGTGGGAAACCATTCCTTCCATTGTGGGATCTTTAGCAACATCTTTGGCCTCTACCCACTAGATGTCAGGATGCTCCCCACTCCCAGTTTTGATCACCAAAAATGTCTTCAGACCTTACTAAATGTCCCCTGGTGGCTAAAATTGCCCCCAGTTGAGAAATATTGGTTTATTGTAAAAAACTACCAAACTGTTTTTGAAACTACCCAAGTGGCTTTATCATTCCCACCCAATAATTTACGAGTTCCAATTGTAATGTGTCATATCTTAATTTTTATTCATTTAAATATATTTTCTGATTTCCCTTGTGATGACTTCTTTGGCTCATGTGTTACTTAGAGAAGTATGTTGTTTAATTTCCCAATGTTTGGGAGATTTTTCAGATATTTTTCTGTTGATTTCTGATTCATTTGCATTTTGGACATAGAACATTTTTGTACAATTTCAATCCTTTTAAATATTTGAAATGTATTTTGTGTTCCAGAATATGGTCTGTGGTGGTGAATGACCCATGTGCACTTGAAAAGAATGTCCATTATGTTGCTGTTGAGTGGAATGTCATGTGCATAATTTTATACACGACCAAATTATCAGCCTGTGATGTGCTGGAAATTTTTGAAAAGTTCTTTGCTAATGACCAGTGTCTCTTGATCTCTCTGTAAGTTATAGCCTGTGTTCCCATTTGTCTTGATGATTGCTTTGATGCCAAGTAATAACCACAGGTGCTGGTGTTTCACTTGTAATGAAGCATTTTCCCTCCTGGACTTTGCACATCTAATCCTGAGGCTCCATGAACGTTCAGGTTCAGCTAGAGCGAATGGGGATTTGTGAAACAATTGTAAGGGGTTTTTGTTGTTGTTGTTGTTGTTGTCGTTAGACGGAGTCTCGCTCTGTGGCCCAAGCTGGAGTGCTGTGGTGCAGTTTCAGCTCACTGCAACCTTCACCTCCCAGGTTCAAGCAGTTTTCTTGCCTCAGCCTCCCAAGTAGCTGGGATTACAGGCACACACCACCATGCCTGGCTAAATTTGGTATCTTTAATAGAGATGGGGTTTCACTGTTGGCCAGACTGGTCTTGAACTCCTGACCTCATGATCTGCCAGCCGTGGCCTCCCAAAGTACTGGGAATACAGGCTTGAGCTACCGCTGCTGGCCAAGTTTTTTATGTTTTAGGAAAACGTTAAATGCAAAGTAGAAATGAGAACAAAATGTTTCTTGTGGCTCGTTGAGATGAGTCCTGCCCATATCTCCAGAATCCACTCCTCAGCCTTCCCATGCTGCATCCCTTCCCTTTGCTATTGAAGAAACTCCTTCAGTCTGGAATTTCCTATCACCTTTCTCTACATTTTGAATCTGGATTAGTTATTTTCATTTGTTTGCTTTTTTTGTTTGTTTGTTTTGTTTTTTTCTGGGTAACAAATGACACTTAGTGGCCTAACATAGCACAAATTACTATATCACAATATTCTTGCATGAGGAGTCTGGCTATGGATTGATAGCATCCCCTGATCAGGATCTTACCAGGCTGAAATCAAGGCAGAAGCAGGGCTGTGTTCTCCTCTGAAGCTGGGGTCCTATCATCAGCTCACTCCGGCTGTTGGGAGAATTTGTTCCGTCCCACTGTAGAAGTGAAGTTCCCATTTTCTCCCTGGCTGCTGGTGCTTCTCTGAGCTCCTTTAGGACTTCTCAAGGGCCGAGCCATGCGGCCTCTTCAACCAGGAGGGGGATCTCTGTCCAATCGGCCAGGATGGAGTCTTCGATAAAAAGTAAACCAGTCACAGGCTTAAATTCCCATGCTGTTCCTAGGTCCCACCTATACTCAGCTCAACGGGAGGAGTTTACACAAGGCATGTGCGTGCGGGGTGGGAGTCTCAGAGGCCATCTCAGCCTACCACAGGATCCTACTCATCTGTTAGTGTCCAGTTGGTATATTCCTTTCATGAGCTCATTTCATAAGCTTTCCAGCAGTGTGAATTGCTCCCTTGCCTGCTTTCATTCTGCAGTTTCTGTCTTCTCTTCTTTAGTGCCTCAGTCTGCAAAGCAAACCCTTCTAATTCATGGCATTGACAGAATCTGAGCAGGACACTATACCTTTGGAGTAGGTGGTGCTAGATACGCCCTTCATCTGGCCTTGCTTGTATTCTCTGCAATGCTGAAGTAGCTCTTCCTAAGCATAAGCATTATGGTGTTTTAATAAAGCTGAGGTTCTTAAAGGCATGACATGCATACTTTCTGAATGTGAGTTCATTCTAAACATGTTATGGCCAGTATGGCGTGTTTTGAATGTGTCTCATTATCTACTATACTTAGGGACAGGGACCGTCTTTTCTTTCCACTCTGTAAGCTATATACAGTGGGCTACATATTTGCATCAGAGCAAGCAAAGACTACAGAAAAATCTTAACTCAGTTCAGGAACCAGTGCTTGAGAAAGCCTAGGATTTAATCAGAAACAGAAGACAGTACTCCAGACAGTATGACTTCAGAATGCTTCCATGAGGGAAGTCGGGAATATGGAGAGGAGAAAGCGTGGAAGATTGGGCAGCCTCATGGATGTCTTTGTAGCGGCTGCCAGTGCCTTGGCCACTGGTAGGCATCTCATTAGTGTCACTGATAACTGTCAGGGAGTGGTATGAGCCTATCCAATCTCAATGCTTTTTTAAAACAACTGTTTTGTTTTGTTTCCTAATCATAGCTGGTGCTCAAGACCGAATCGGCTGGGCTTTTGGCCTAGGGTTAGAAAGGCTAGCCATGATCCTTTACGACATCCCTGATATCCGTCTCTTCTGGAGTGAGGACCAGCGCTTCCTGAAGCAGTTCCGTGTATCCAACATTAATCAGAAGGTGAAGTTTCAGGTAAGAGGACTTGCAAGAACTGAATAGATAATAACAAAAATGGCTGTCAAGGATTGACAGGATCGTGTATTTGAAAGCCACTGTCAAATTCAATTATGTATTTTATTTTATTTTTATTTTTTATTTTACTTTAAGTTCTGGGATACATGTGCAGAACGTGCAGGTCTGTTACATAGATATATATGTGCCATGGTGGTTTGCTGCGCCCGTCAACCCGTCATCCAGGTTTTAAGCCCCGCATGCATTAGATATTTCTCCTAATGCTCTTCCTCCCTTTACCCCCACCCCCCAACAGGCCCCAGTGTGTGATGTTCCCCTCCCTGTGTTCATGTGTTCTCATTGTTCAACTCCAACTTATGCGTAAGAACATGTGGTGTTTGGTTTTCTGTTTCTGTGTTACTTTGCTGAGAATGGTGGTTTCCAGCTTCATCCATGTTCCTGCAAAGGACATGAACTCATTCTTTTTTATGGCTGCATGAATTTTAAATAATGTGAATTTGTAAAGAAGTTCCTGGCCAGGCACGGTGGCTCATGCCTGTAATCTCAGCACTTTGGGAGGCCAAGACGGGTGGATCACCTGAGGTCAGGAGTTCGAGACCAGCCTGGTCAACATGGTGAAACCCCATCTCTACTGAAAATACAAAAATTAGCTGGATGTGGTGGTGCGCACCTGTAGTCCCAGCTACTTGGGAGGCTGAGGCAGAATCACTTGAACCCGGGAGGCAGAGGTTACAGTCAGCTGAGATCATGCCATTGCACTCCAGCCTGGGCAAAAAGAGTGAAACTGTCTCAATAAAAAAGAAGTTCCTAAATAGAGATCCATAAACACACAAGGGGTTCATAAACCTTCAGAAAATTTATGCAAGAGAAAAGATATTTGTCGATATTATTAGTCTAGGCAGAGAACCAATTTTGTACTTTTTTTTTTTTTTTTGGACAGAGTCTCACTCTGTTGCCTGGGCTGGAGTACAGTGGTGCAATCTCAGCTCACTGCAACCTCTGCCTCCCGCTTTCAAGCGATTCTCCTGCCTCAGCCTCCTGAGTAGCAGGGATTACAGGCACCTGCCACTATGCCCAGCTGATTGTTTATATTTTTAGTAGAGACAGGGTTTCACCATGTTGTCCAGGCTAGTCTCAAACTCCTGACCTTGTGATTCATCCACCTGGCCTCCCAAAGTGCTGTGATTACAGGCATGAACCACCGCACCCGGCCAATTTTGTGCTTTTTTAATGAACATTTTATCATTATGAAATATCCAACTTTATCACTGATATTTGTCTCTTAAAGTTTACTTTTCATAATATTAATATAGACACACTGGATTTCTTATGAATAGTGTTTGCATTGTAGATCATTTACTTTCATTCTATGTATTTATGTTAGTTGTACATCTCATACGCAGCATAAAGTTGGGTCTGTTTTTTAAAAACCAGATTTAGTCTTTGTCTTCTCAATTGGAGTGTTGAATACACTTGCATTTAATATATTAAATAATAACTGACATTCTTGGGCCTAATTATATCATTTATTAACTTATTTTCCATTTTCCTCATCAATTTTTTATTTATTTTGCTTGAAAATTGAACTTTGTTGTTTTTATTTTGTGTGAGTGTTACATTTTATTTTTTGTTTGTATTTAGTTTCATTTTATGATTTCAAATGATTACATATTAATATGCATAATTCATTCATCATGTTTTATCATGAATAAATATTATACAACTTTGTGAAACATTTAGTCACTTTATAATAGTGTGACTTTATTATCCCTCCTGTCTAGGTGGTCAGGTTTTTTTTTTTTTCTTTTTTGTCCTAGGACTTTAAAGAGGTCAGGTTATTGCCTTTATTTCTGGTTTTCAGCAATTTGACCTACATATAACTTCCTATCTGTTTTTCTGCTTCAGGATTTACTGTGTTAGGTTAATACCTTTCAAGCATTTTGGAAAATTCTTATCTAGTATCTTTTTTGTTTGTTTGTTTGAGACAGAGTTTCGCTCTGCCTCCAGGCTGGAGCACAGTGGCCGGATCTCGGCTGACTGTAACCTCCGCCTCCCGGGTTCACGCCATTCTCCTGCCTCAGCCTCCGGAGTGGCTGGGACTACAGGCGCCCGCCACCACGCCTGGCTAATTTTTTTGTATTATTTTAGTAGAGACGGGGTTTCTCTGTCTTAGCCAGGATGGTCTCGATCTCCTGACTGCGTGATCTGCCCACCTCGGCCTCCCAAAATGCTGGGATTACAGGTGTGAGCCACCGCGCCTGGCCTGGTGATGGTTCTTTTAAAGTACTTGTCTGTTAATTCCAACCACTTAGTTATCTAGTGTTCTTTTGTTGTTGTTGTTTTCCTTTCCTAATCATGGCTTACATTTTTCCTGCTTCTTCACTTGTGTGTGTGTGTGTGTGTGTGTGTGTGTGTGTGAATGGACAAAGACTGAGGTAGATAAAATTTATCCCCAGAAAGCCTTATGCTTTCTACCATCTGGCTACTAAGGTGACTCGGCCAGATCTTTTTGTTCTAATCAGGAGTTGAGTTGGATTTCACATCTGATTTCCTCTTGATGGTGAGATCTAGCCCTGCAGCAGAGTTTGGGATCTAACCATGTGAGATAACAGGATAGCTTTCTGCTTTCCATCCACTTACCAGCTTCTACCACCACCAGCATTTGTAAGCAGAAATATTATGAAGGAGAATTGGCTGGCAGTGAGGGTTAGCTCTGTTTCTCCATTTTCCAATCTGCCATGCCAGCCCATGCTTGGCTGATACAAGTGTGGCTCATTTTCTTCTTATTTCAACAAAATGTCTTTGCCAGTAGCAGACTAGCTCTTCTGCCTACTCATGCCCCAGTGGTGAAAGCAGCCATCAGTGTCTGTCTGCCCTAGAAGGGCTCATCTCTCTCTGGAGTTACACTTATTTATCTTTGTGTACAGATCTCTTCAACTGTATTAGTCCATTTTCATGCTGCCGATAAAGATATACCCGAGACTGGGAAGAAAAAGAGGTTTAATTGGACTTACAGTTCCACATGGCTGGAAAGGCCTCTGAATCATGGCAGGGGGCGAAAGACTCTTCTTACATGGCAGCAGCAAGAGAAAATGGGGAAGGAGCAAAAGCAGAAACCCCTGATAAACCCATCAGATCTTGTGAGACTTAATCACCATCCCAAGAATAGCACAGGAAAGACCACCCCGTGGTTCAGTTACCTCCACCTGAGTTGCTCCCACAACATGTGGGAATTCTGGGAGACACAGTTGAAGTTGAGATTTGGGTGGGGACACAGCCAAACCATATCATCAACTTTAAGGACAGGTATGATTTTTATAAATGTATTTTTTTATTGTTACAGTGAAACACACTGATTTTGTGTGTGTGCCCATCTGCATCTTAAACCTTCCTATGTACATATGCATATATTTTTGGTTTTACCTTATGAGGACTTTTAAAAACTTCTACTTGAATAATTATCATTTTATTTTAGCATCAATTCCTTCTAGACTAATTTGAAATAAAGTTGTATCTAATTCACAATAAAACCTGGCTAAGGCTGTAACTTTTTCGCATTCATTTTTTAAATATATTGTCAGTTATTTAATCAGCAAACATTTATAGAACACCAACATTGTGCAGAATGGTGTGGCAAATAAAGATGAAAAACACAGTTGCCACCATAATTAAGTGGCTTAAATTCAATTTTAAGTGTACTTACAACAATCTTTTTTATGAGACACAGACATAGTCAGAAATAGACTCTTGATCTCTTGGACTAAATATCATTCTTTTTCTCTTTTCTGCCTTCAAATTTGATAGCCAATATATGCATACCTGCACTAATATATAATTTTTATAGTTGTCTTTGTGTAACAAACTTAAGAACTTCTAATGGGGCAGTTAGGATTTGTATATTCTTATTTAGTATACATTTATAAAATACTTTGTAAAGTATAGATTACAGATCATACTATTACCTACGTATTCGCTTGTAATTAGTATCTATTCTTGTTAGTTTCCTGTTGCTTAGGTAACCAGTTACCACAAATCTAGTAGCTTAAAACAACATGTATTTATTATTTTACAGTTCTAGAGTTCAGAAAACCAAAATCCATCCAACTGGGCTAAAGTTATGGTGTCAGCAAGGCTGATTCCTTCGGTAGGCTCCGGGGAGAATCCACCTTCTTGACTTTTCTGGCTTTTTTTATTATTATTGTTATACTTTAAGTTCTAGGGTACATGTGCACGACGTGCAGGTTTGTTACATACGTATACATGTGCCATGTTGGTGTGCTGGACCCATTAACTCATCATTTACATTAGGTATTTCTCCTAATGCTATCCCTCCCCTGTCTCCCCACCCAACAACAGGCCCTAGTGTGTGATGTTCCCCACCCTGTGTCCAAGTGTTCTCATTGTTCAATTTCCACTTATGAGTGAGAACATGCGGTGTTTGGTTTTCTGTGCTTGCGAACTATCGCCTCTTCTGGCTTTTAAAGGCCATCCTCAGTCCTTGGATCAGAGCCATGCATCACGTTGCCTTTTCTCTCTCCTTCCGTCTTGTGTCACATTGCCTCCTCTTCTACCTTTGCTTCTTTCTTATAAGGACTCTTACGATTATATCAGGCTTTGCTGGGTAACTCAGGATAATCTTCCCATCTCAAAATACTTCTTTTAAAGTAATCCTTTAATACTTTAATACAAACTAATTCTCTAATACAAAAGGAAATGTAAATTTCCTTTTGAATATAAGGTAGCGTATTTCTAGGTTATAGGGATTAAGACATGGATGTCTTTGGGTAGGGTTGGGGGCATTTTTCAGTCTACCACAGTCTTCCCTTTGAGCCCCAAAGATTCACATCTGTCTTGTGTAAAATACATTCAGCCTATCCTAAGGTCCCACAAACTCTGAACCCATTGCAAAATCAACTCAAAATCCAAAATGTCATCTAAAAATCATCAGCCCCTAAGTCCCATTTCATTATTTAATTATCTAAAGCTGGTTTATGTGACACTCTGGGTATGATTCATCCTGGGGCAAAACTCCCCTCCACCTTTGTACCTGAAACAAGGTACTTACTCCCAAAATACAATGAGTAGGATAGGCATGGGAGAATAATCATAGACATTTCCATTCCAAAAGGGAGAAAATGAAAGGAGAAAAAAAAGAATCATTGGTTCATTCAGCCATTAGGTTTCAAGGCCTGGGGATAATTCTCTGTGGCCCTTGGCTTTGCCTTTTTGACCTGTATTTCTACCCTCTCAAATATCCTTCTTTTTTAAAATTTATTTATTTATTTATGAGACCAGGTCTTGCTCTGTCATCAGGCTGGAGCCCAGTGGTGCCATCACGGCTCACTGCAACCTCCACCTCCCAAGCTCACATCTCAGCCTCCCAAGTAGCTGGTACTACAGGCACATACTACCACACCCAGCCAATTTTTTGTATTTCTAGTACAGAGGGTGTCTTGCCGTATTGCCCAGGCTGGTCTTCAACGCCTGGGCTCAAGTAGTCTGCCTGCCTTGGCCTCCCACAGTGTCAGGGCTACAGGCATGATGAGCCACTCTGCCTAACCTCCTTTTTTATTAAGGGTGGCATGTATCTGCAGGTG
Source organism: Piliocolobus tephrosceles (assembly GCF_002776525.5). Taxonomy (NCBI): domain Eukaryota; kingdom Metazoa; phylum Chordata; class Mammalia; order Primates; family Cercopithecidae; genus Piliocolobus; species Piliocolobus tephrosceles. The sequence goes on along the minus strand of NC_045438.1, from coordinate 162,804,347 downwards.
AGTTGTTTTATTACCCTGGCTTTTGCCTGAAGAATTTGGGGAGTCAGATAGCCTTCTTTCTTGCCTTTTCTTTTTGTTCTTTTCCTTTGTCCCTCTCAGTTCCAGCTGACAGCATTCCTGATGCTAAATCATTCTCAAAAACCTTGTGGCTCTCCCATGTATGTCATAGGGATTCATTCCATTACACAAGAGGCTCTACTGCAGATCTTTCTTGAATAATTCGTTGCTATTTTTGGCTTATGCTGAGATGCCTGAGGGGATCCTTGAATCATATGCTTGCTTTCTTCAAAGAGCCCTCTGTGTCACTAAATACCTTGATCCTTCGAAACTTCTGAGGCATTAGCAAAGGGGTGTATAACTGCACTCTTGGCTTTCTCTCCAGAGCACTTTTCTGTCAGTGAAACTCCTAACTTTTTGTCTTTCGCAATCTAGATAGGCTAAGAATTTCCCAAATTACCTAATCTTGCTCCTCTTTGCATAGCAGTTCTCTCAATTTATCTGTTTTCTCCTGCAAGAATAAAGCAGGCTGCATTTTCACTGTTTGCTTGGAAATTTCCTCAGCTAAATATCCAAGTTCATTGTTGGCAAGTTTTGCTTTCCACATCCAATTCATCCAATTCTGCCACTATGAATGAACAAGAATCTCCTCTCCTCCACCTTCTACTAACATGTTCCTCATTTCGTTGCCAGCCCTCACCAGCAGGGCTTTGGACATCTGTATTTCTACCACCAGCATGTTTATGAATATTTGGATATTCTCAGACAGTATAGGTTTTCTCTACGATGCTCCTTACTTTTTCCTTGCCTGTCAGAGTCTGTAACATCCGTATTTCTGCAAGAGTCTCTTCAAGGCAAAATAGCCATTTAATATCATGGTGCTCCACGTTCTCTGCTCCCCATTGACCAATTCCAAGGCTAATTCCACATTTTTATGTATTTGTTACAAGCAGTACCTTACTTCCAGATACAAAAATATGTATTAGTTTCTTGTTGCTGCTCTAATAAATTACCACAAACTCAGAAGCTTAAAACAATGTGATCTTATTATCTTATATTTTTGGAGGACAGAAATCCAGAATCAGCCTGATTGGCCTAAAGTAAAGGTGTCAGCAGGGCTGGTTCCTTCTGGAGGCTCTGAGGGAGAATGTGCTCCCTTGCCTTTGCCAGTCTAGAGACAGTCCTCAGTTCTTGGCTTATGACAGCATCACATTGCCTTCCCCCACGCCCTGCCTCTTTCCTCTGTAAGCACCTCACCCTCTCTCTGAATTTTTGCCTCCCTCTTCGATTAACTCTTCTGATTCCATGGAACCCACCAGGATATTCAGGATAACCACCTCATCTCAACATCCTTCCTTATTTATATCTATAAACATCTTTCCTAATGTAGGATAACATATTCAGAGGTTCCACGGAGTAAGACATGGACATCTTTGGAAGGGGGCTATTATTTAGCCTATCACTTGTGCCATTTTATATCCTATTTCATCATGACAGATTGCTTGCCTTCAGGTATAATAGAGTGGTTTGTTTTTAGGGATAAAAAATACGGATAATATTAACGTATTAGCCATGTTCAAATATTTACGTAGAGTAGTCATATTTACATATATAAGAGGGGACTGTATCGACAGAAAACTTGTTTTATCACTACAGTTAACCTGCCTTGAGAAAAATACTTAAATGATTGTAATCCTATGCAATCCCAGAGGCTGGGCGAGAAAACGGGGAAAAGGCCTGTTGGCAGCTATGAACTTGTGGTTCCCCTGGCCAGGAAACTCTGGAAGCCATTTGGGAATCCTACTGTGCAAGAAGCAGAAATTTCTCTTCCTTGGTCTCCTTTTAGGCCCTCCTAAGTTATGCTTTAGGCTGTGTTGGCTCCTGTGGTGTCTTTCTCTGTGTGGCCTCCACATCCTGTCATGTACATCTTTCTGTCCAGCTGTGGGTCTGTCTCCTGGGTGCTAGCAACAGTCTCTGATTGATGGGACCCTGAGTCCTTACCTGTGCGACTCTTTTCCTGAATACCTTGAAACCCATTGTTTAAATCTAGTCAGTGAGAAACTCAAGTTAAAATGTGATTTTAATTTTTGATTTTCATTTTACATATTTTGAATTCAGTGCTTTGCCTACCATGACTTTCTTTAACCAACCTGGATCTGTGCTTGAGATAAGTGCGTGAACAATATGGTTCTTCTGTTAAGCAAGTGATATCTTGTTCTGTCCGCCACTACGCCTTCCCATGCTGTGTTCATTCTGAGTGTTTGGGTCTTTGCTGTATATACTCCTGCCAACTCCCCCGAGGCAAAATTTGCTGTTTCAGTGCATTGAACTGAATATTCAATAATAAAACTTTAATTTATGCTTTGTTTTTTAAGCAGTCCAAAATTATGAATTCAATATTTAGTCCTACACAGAGCGATACTTGTTATTGAAAATTACTCAATATTGTACACTTTACTTACAGATTTTATTTAGAACTTACTAATTCTGTGTCTGTCCGTAGTGGCTTACAAGGTCAGTCCTCATTTGATGAAATAATTCAGCAATGTTGACTGTTATCTTTTTTCCCAGTTGAAGGGTTTTACTGGCTCTCTTCTGAGGCCACAGACTATGATATTTCTAATCCTGAATGGAGTCTCAAATACTTACCACTGCAACAGGAGTAGATGAGAATGGATGGGTAGTGGCTGCAAACCTATCACACGACACAACACTCTATCCAAAATGATAATACTTGTAGTTAGTAGTTAGTACTTACTTCAGCCTTACTCTGTGTCAAGCACTATTATAGAGACTTTCTGTGTCTTAATTTAATTTTCTCAGTAACCCTCTGAGTTCGGGCACTGTTATTCTCCCAGTGTTACACATGAGAACGTTATAGCGGAACCAGCATCTCAATAGCATCGTTAAGTTACCACAGTCTGTGGCTCAGTCAGGGTTTCCAGAAGCCATTCCCTAAAGTTTAACCCGTGTATATAAAACTCATCGGTGGATTATTCAGAACCAAAGGATTTAAAATTTTTTTTAACAAACCTAAAAATCAGTATACAGTTTACAGAAAAATACAGCATGAAGTTTAAATGATCTAATTTATGAATGTACTGGTTTGTAGGCTACAAGTATTAATGCTTTCTCAGACTTCACTGTGCAGGTGAATCCCTGGTGGATCTTGTTAAAATGCAGATTCGAATTCAGTGGGTCTGGGGTGGGGCCTGGGATTCCGCATTTCTAACAGTCTCCCAGGTGAAGCTCATGCTGCTGGTCCATGAGCCACACTTTGAATCAAAGTAATGATGGGCAAAATTATTTAGCTTGTCAGGGTCTCAGCTACATCGTTGTTCAATTAGATGGTAAAAGGAGAAGGTCTGACTAGGTGGTGAAACTCACTTCCTTCTCTGTCGCACTCTCATTTTGGGTATAACTATTATGATAAGCAGGTCTGTAATTTGATACCTTTTGCACTTCATCTTGAAACTCTTTTCTTTCTTTTTGCCCTAAATTTTATTTCCGTGGATTTCCAACTGTTGTAAAACTATTACACTTGTTTTTTGCTGAAATTCCTTCCTTCCTTTCTTCCTTCCTCCCTTGTATTTTTCAAGGTGAGGGAACTATGTGAAGAACTCATTTAGTTTAAATGCACATTTTAAAAAATTATGCTTAAGTCAGAGATTTGCTTGTGCACTTTAATTTGTGACTGGAAAGTGTTAGTATTTACTTCAGAAAAAAGGAAGCTAAAGACGAGGAAAGAAGAGAAAGGGCAAAGAATTTGGAAGCATCAACAGGAGGGACAGTTACTATGAAACAGTCTTGTATCAACTAGGTCATCTCTGAGGTCAGTCACGCTTAGAGTCCCAGGGAAAACTCTGGACCACAGTTCATCCTTGCTATTACTATGGTAGCAAGCATCAGCCGTGAGTGCTGCATGGTATGAGGCCTGGGCGGTTCTTAAGGCCAGGGTTGGCTCTTTTATGCCTTTTGGCAATCACAGTTCAATACACTGTTTGCCTGTACATTAATTTGTTGAGAACCTTATAAGACTTGCCATTTGTTGAATGCTGTGTCTAAGCCATTGAGCTAAATACTTTGCCTGTGTTACAGCTTTTATGCACTACAGTGGATGAGGTGAGTACTATAAACCCATTTTATAGATGATGAAACTGAGGCTTAGCACCAGCAAGTACTTCAACCATAATAACTGTAGTAGTAAGTAACAGAGCCAGGATTTTAACCAAAGCTGACTCCAGAGAGCTCCTAACATTGAACTAGTAAGCTGTTACTGTTGCCTGTACCAAGCTGCTGTGCTGGATGCTAGCGTAAGGTGAACTTGACAGTCCCTGACTTCAAGTTATTTCTAATCTAGAGGATGAGGCAGATTTATCAAGAGTCACTTATAAAATAATACGTGATATGGTTTGGCTCTTTGTCCCCACCCAAATCTCATCTTGAATTGCACTCCCATAATTCCCCCATGTTGTGGGAGGGACCTGGTGGCAGATAATTTAAATCATGGGAGCAGTTTCCTCCATACTATTCTCGTGATAGTGAATAAGTCTCATGACATCTGATGGGCTTATCAGGGGTTTCTGCTTTTGCATCTTCCTCATTTTCCCTTGTCACCACCATGTAAGAAGTGCCTTTCACCTCGCACTATGATTCTGAGGCCTCCCCAGCCATGTGGAACTGTAAGTCCAACTAAACCTCTTTTTCTTCCCAGTATCAGGTATGTCTTCATCAGCAGCATGAAAACAAACTAATACAGTATGTAGCAGTGGTGGACTATACATAGGTGAATGTGGAATTTCACTGATACTGACCAATGAATGTGGCGGTCAAAATTTTCTTCTTCCTTTCTTTAATCCTTTTTTGCTAGTTAATTCTCTAAATCCTTCCATGTCTCTCCAGAATTGTATTAGGCCTTGAGCCTGTGATTACTTGCTAATCTCCTTGGCTTGGAATAGCTTCTAGATCTGGTTTTGCTGTCATTATCATAAATGTTGTCTAATAGAGACTTAATGTGGGATTTTGCAGTGTTTCCTCATTCTATTCCCAAATAAATCCAGCTATGAGAATCACATCAGCTTCATTGTGTTGCAATGAAATTCATGGATCTCAAACTTTTTAATTATTTCCATGTGTGTTTTTCTCATTTTACTTCCCCCAAAAGTATATTAAGTATTTTCTTTTGCTGGCGAAGAGATGTTTATCTCAGAAGAAAACTGATTTTCTATTAGGGATACAGGAAGAAATGTGGAAGATGACCAATCATAGAACCTTTTATATGTATTCAGTAAGCACTGTTGACTTAAAAATAAGGAGAGGGGCAGTGACCAAGACTTAGACAAGTTTGTATTGGAATCATTGTAGTGCTTATATCTAAAGCATTTATAACAGCCTGTCACATTGTAAGCATTTAATCCATGTTAAATGTTATTTACATTTTCACCACTACTACTATTCTGTTGTCACCACCACCCCCGCAACTTCAGATAGTCACTTGTGAAATGGATCATAGGGGCTACTGGACAAACTATTGCAACCTACAATCTATCTTCTGCTGACTAATGCTTGAAATCTCCCCTTAGAGCTTGCTTCCTTTCACTTAATACTTTAATCCTAGTTAAACATAACATGTTTCTTTTGCCTAGAACTGGCTGTGCCTACCTTTCATAGAACAACTGGATGGGATTAGTGGGGAGTGTGTAGCTATGGAACACTTTTTTCTGTTTGAAATTGAGTATAGAAATCAGGGTCATTGTGGTGCATTCAACTAACTTTATTGGTCAAAAGGAAACAGACACTGTTCTGAGAGCAGCAGCCACAGTCCTCATGATTCTCAGTCCCTTGTACCCTCAGTTTCCATCTTCAGCTTGCTCTGCCAACACTGATGTTGTATAACCTTAGCCTGATGACGTTAGAACATTTAATTGCCCTGTAGTCTGTGGAGTCCTATGGATTGTGGCCCTCTGCTTGTGTTGAAACCTGCTCCATCAGAGGTCTATGGGCCAATTTTTTTGTGTGAAAAAGGAGATCTTTTGGTATGTTTTACATATTTAGATTATTGTAACTCCATATTTCTTTCTTGTGAAAGAAAGAAAAGAAAGAAAGAAAAGAAAGAAAGAAAGAAAGAAAGAAAGAAAGAAAGAAAGAAAGAAA
>NC_045438.1:162748148-162798187 GCF_002776525.5 Piliocolobus tephrosceles | reverse complement strand
AAAGAAAGAAAGAAAGAAAGAAAGAAAGAAAGAAAGAAAGAAAGAAAGAAAGAAAAAAGGGCAGAAAGAAAGAAAGGCAGAAAGAAAGACAGAAAGAAAGAATGAACAGATGAACTGGGTCCTCAGCATTTTCTTACAGTTTTCTTGTCGTGTAGATTGGAAGAATATTAAACGTATTCAATATCCTTGTTGCATTTTCTTGGCTATTAACCTTATGGAAGTAAATATATAAGAACTTTCTATTTATAGATAGCATATTAAACCTTAAATCTTCCCAACAGTCTATAAAATTTGACAAATTAGGTGTACTGTATTTTAGGAATCATCTATCCGACTAAAGAAGTTTTGGTACTTCTGTCCCTGGAATCAGAGAGATACTTTTATACTGCACAGAATCACCTAAACTGTATATTTAACAGTTGGTGGATTATAGAGTTAAAAAGTTATAGTTGTAGAAAGAGATCATCAGAATAGGGACCAGAAACAAATACCAGTTTGAAGGAACTGATATAGAAAGAAAGGTCATGTCAATTAAGTGATGATGGACAAGTTAATGTTTTTTTTCCTGGGTGTGAAATGGGAAGTAATTGTTACAGGGTGGTAGTAGGGATGACTTTGGCTTCAACCAAGAGAAGACCCAGCTAAGAATGGCTTAAATAAGAACAACAGCACACACCTGCAATGATGTCAGGGCTCTAAAACACTGAACATTTTAATCTCAGATTTGTCCCCCTCAAGATTGAAGGATGGTGACAGGACCACCAAGCATTACCTCTTACGACAAAGTCTAGAGGCAGAAAATGGAACACATTTGCTTCCTTTTCATAAGAGTGAGGGAGAGGGTTTTTCAGGGAGACCTCAGCAGATTTCCCTCACATCTCATTTTCAAGGTAGTTGGAGTGGTTTGTGAAGTTAGCCTGTTATTTATTTTTATTTTTTATTTTTTTTGAGATGGAGTCTCGTTCTGTCACCCAGGCTGGAGTGCAGTGGCTGGATCTCAGCTCACTGCAAGCTCCGCCTCCCTGGTTCATGCCATTCTCCTGCCTCAGCCTCCTGAGTAGCTGGGACTACAGGCTCCTGCCACCACGCTTGGCTAGTTTTTTGTATTTTTTAGTAGAGACCGGGTTTCACCGTGTTAACCAGGATGGTCTCGATCTCCTGACCTCGTGATCCGCCCGTCTCGGCCTCCCAAAGTGCTGGGGTTACAGTCTTGAGCCACCGCGCCCGGCCTGTTATTTTCTGATATTCATACTAAGCTCTTGTCAGTAAAGCTTATGCTTTTGCATTATTTCACAACGAACAATGCCACATGTGTGCAATTATGGCCTATCAAGAAAGATACCTCTTGTTACTGTAGATATTTTTATGAACAGGTAGTCACTTATTAAATGGATGATAGGGGCTACTGGACAAACTATTGCAACCTACAATCTATCTTCTGCTGACTAATGCTTGAAATCTCCCCTTAGAGCTCACTTCCTTTAGTTTAATACTTTAATCCTAGTTAAAAGTAACATGTTCCTTTTGCCTAGAACTGGCTGTGCCTACCTTTCATAGAACAACTGGATGGATTAGTGGGAAGTGTGTAGTTATGGAACACTTTTTTCTGTTTGAAACTGAGTATAGAAATCAAGGTCATTGTGGTGCATTCAACTAACTTAACTCCATTGGTCAAAAGGAAGAAGGGCTGAAAACTAACTTTACACAACTTGGGAGTTAGATCTTCAGAGTTACCAAGGAACTCTCAAATGTTGATCAGAACTAATTCAAATGGAAAAGTCAAGGTTCATATTAACGTTCTAGGGACCAAATTAAGTCAAAGTAATTTACCGAGTAAGAGTAATTAGTTAAGAAAGGTAAATGTAGTTTTTCTGTGTCATTAACTTCCCTCATCCTGTACAAAAGAATAAACACATTTCTTCACTATTTCAGTCAGAGGCTTATTCTACTCCTTTTACTCAGAGGGTAAGAGGAGCACATGGCCACACCTGAGATGTGAGGAATTGAAGGCTGCCTGTATTTAGACAGAGAAATGAGTTACTTTGTAGGTAGAGTGCCACATAGCTTTTCAAGCTTCGTGCATTTATACTGGCATTTTCTATGTGTAATCTTGCAACCTTGAAGATGAAGAATGTGGTTAAAGGAAGCAGTACTTTATATAGTGGATAGTTTAATTATTCTATCACTTGACCAAATAATGAATTAAATGTTTTCTTTCAATGTGAGAGAAGAATTTATTTTATTTTATTTTTTTGAGACAGAGTCTTGCTCTGTCGCCCAGGCTAGAGTGCAGTGGCATGATCTCGGCTCACTGTAAACTTTACCTCCTGGGCTCACGCCATTCTCCTGCCTCAGCCTCTGAGTAGCTGGGACTACAGGCACCTGCCACCGTGCCTGGCTTTTTTTTTTTTTTTTTTTTTTTGTATTTTTAGTAGAGACAGGATTTCACCATGTTAGCCAGGATGGTCTTGATCTCCTGACCTCGTCATCTGCCCGCCTCAGCCTCAGAATTTATTTTTTAACTCTCCCTGTAAGATGTATAAATTACAAGTTATAATTCACTGTCCTTTATAGTGAATTATAAATGGAGGACCCTTGTAAGAGTTCATATGGCAGAGTTTGAACTCTGGGGTAACTGTGATTTGAGAAGCGATTGTGCATCTATTTTGATTCATTTTTAAAATGATAATAAGTTCCAAACGTGTATTTCCGGATTTAACTTGCTAATAAAAATGTATAACTGTGTGCCTACCAGCCAGCTATTTACCTCTGTCAAATCCTAAGATTTTACTACAGATTTTTTTAAAGAGTATAAGTGGTTAGGCTCAGGGGCCTCTCGCCTATAATCCCAGCACTTTGGGAGGCTGAGGCAGGAAGATCGCTTGAGCCCACGCATTTGAGACCAGCCTGGGCAACATAGAGAGACCCTGCCTTTACAGAAAAAATAAAAATAAATTAGCTGGACATGATGGTGCACCTGTGGTACCCGCTACTTGGTTGGCTAGGCAGGAAGATTGCTTGAGCCAGGGAGGTCGAGGCTGCAGTGAGCTCTGATCATGCCTCTGCACTCCAGCCTGGGCAATAGAGTGAGACCCTATCTCAAAGCAAACAAACAAACAAACAAAAACAGTAAAAGCATTAGAAATGCAGTTGAAATACCTATGTCTCCCTGATTTCATTCTGCTTCCCAGTCTCCCCAGAGGTCATCACTAGCTGCAGTTTGATATTTACCATTCTCATGTTCTTAATCCATTTGTATGTGTCCAAAAAACATTTTGTAGGATTGCTTCAAAATTTATATTATATGGTCAAATTCGCTAAAATATAGAAATCCAGAGAGGTTTTCTGGAAATGTGTTGAGCAAATTCTAAAATGTATATGGAAATGTAGAGGGCCAAGAATAGCCAAATAACAAATGTTGAAGGATTTGCTTAATCTTATGTCGTCTTTTTGAAAAGCGATAGTGATTGTGAGAATGCGGAACTGATGCAGGGATCAACACAAAGGCCCATGGAATGCAGTAAGGAGCTTGGAAACACACCTGCACACTATGCCGGATTTATGGCAGTACTAGCACTGTGGAACAGAGGCAAGAGGACAAGGCTTCTGTGGGAATGGAGTAGTGATAATTGGGTATCCACATGGAAAAAAATGAAACGACCCCATATTTATAATTGTTCAAACATGAATTCCAGGGGATTCATAGATCTAAATGTGAAAAGCAATTTATTAGCTTACTGCCTTTGAAAAAGCCATTTTACCATGAGTGATTCTTTCATTCTTTTTGGAGTAAATTGAATTGAGGAGATTGAACTAAATGAACTATGGTAATATAAAATTAAAACCTAATTAAATGTCTGCTCTTCAAAGTTTTGAAATGAGTATTTACTTAAAGTGCTTCCTGTAAGTTTTTTGTAAAGCATTTTATCAAATTAGGGGTGTTTCCTTCTACTTTGAGTTTGCTAAAAGTTTTTGTTACAAATGAATGCTAAAATTTATTAAACCCTTCTGTGTATTTGGAGATGATCTCATGATTTCTGGCTTTATTCTGTTAATCTTGTGACATTTAGTGATTGTTTTTTGAATGTGAAACCAATATTTTATTCCTGAAATATATATAACTTGGTTGCAAAATATTACCATTTTATATACTTGTGGATTTTATTTGTGAATATTTCTTTAGGATTTCTAACTCTGTGTTCAGGGATGAACTAGGCCTTTAATTTCCTGTGTTTGTTACGATCTTCTCAGGTTTTGATGTTAAGATGATGATATCCTCATAAAACTAGTTTAGAAGTTATTTCTATTTTCTAGCCTCTGGAAGAGTATTTTGAAGTTTTATATTATTTATTATTTGAAGATTTATGTTAAGTGTTTGATCAAATTTACTAGTGAAGTCACCTGGGGCTGTGGAAAGTTTTTAAATTACAATTATAGTTTTAATTAGTTATTAGGCTATTCATATTTTCTGTTTTATTTTGTATCAGTTTTGATAAATTGTGTTTTTTTTCTAGGGATTTGTCTATTTTTAAATTTTCATATATATTGGCACAGCTGGGCGTTGTGGCTCACGCCTGTAATCTCAACACTTTGTGGGACAGAGACCCGCAGATCACTTGAGGCCAAGAGTTTGAGACCAGCCTGGCCAACATGGTGAAAACCTGTCTCTACTAAAAATACAAAAAAAAAAAAAAAAAAATAGCTGGGTGCAGTGGCTCATGCCTGTAATCCCAGCTACTTGGGAGGCTGAGGCACAAAAATTGCTTAAACCCGAGTGGTAGAGGTTGCAGTGAGCTGAGATCATGCCACTGCACTCCAGCCTGGGTGACAGAACAAGACTCCATCTCAAAAACAAAAACAAACAAAAAAATGTACTGGCATAAAGCTGTTGGTAATATTCTCTTAATATATTGATTTTTAAAAACCACTATTTTAAATTAGTCAACAGTTGAGCATCGTTGTTAATATTTTATCAAATTTTGCACACACCTTTTTTTTTTTGGCATACCAAACCTTCTCTTAGAGTTTGCTTTTCTTCTTTTTTTTTGTGAGACGGAGTCTTGCTCTGTCGCCCAGGCTGGAGTGCAGTGGCACGATCTCGGCTCAGTGCATGCTCCGCCTCCCGGGTTCACGCCATTCTCCTGCCTCAGCCTCCTGAGCAGCTGGGACTACAGGCGCCCGCCACCTCGCCTGGCTAATTTTTTGTATTTTTAGTAGAGACGGGGTTTCACCATTCACAGGGTGGTCTCGATCTCCTGACCTCATGATCCACCCACCTCGGCCTCCCAAAGTGCTGGGATTACAGGCGTGAGCCACCGCACCTAGTACTTTCCCAGTCCTTTTCTTCTTAATGAAGTATATTGTTTGAGTATTTGTTTCTGTGAGGGGTTATGAGTGGTATATTCTTTTGGTCTTTGTATATCTGAAAATGTCTTCATGTTACTCCCATTCTTGAATGGCAGTTTAACAGGGCATAACATTCTGGAAAGGAAGTCATTCTCCCTTAGGACTTTGAAGATGCTACTTCTGCCTTCTGGAAAAGTCTAATATTAATCAAATTGTTTCTTTGTAGATAATAATGCCTTTTATTTGGGATGATGTTTAAGAATTTCTGTTTAAATTTGGCATTCCCCAATTTTAATATGACACATTTTGGTTTGGATTTGTTTTTCTTTATCCCACTGAGAATTTGGAGGGTATTTTTGTTCTGAGATTCATATAGTTATTCAACTCTAGAAAAGTCTTAGTTATTACTCTCCTTGAATAGTGGCTCTCCTAGATTCTCTCTGTTATCTTCTCTGGGTTTCCTATTGTATATTGGAGCTTCTTAGTTATCAGTATCTTAACTATTTTTTGGCATTTCTTATTTCTTTGTCTTGTATTGGTGAATTTGTCAGTACTTTCTACCAATTTAATAATTTCCTCTGTAATTGCTTTTAAAAATGGTTACTTTGTTGAGTAATTTGAATATCTTCAGTATGCTTATTTCAAAGCCTTTAGCTGTTCTGTATTTTTTTTAATCTAAAATGAGTTCATATTCTTGTTGTTGATTTAATTGGTTGTGTTTCTTCATATAATTTTTCTGTGTTTCAACATCTGACTTTGCAAGCTCATTTTGAATACACGCTCATTTTCCCCCATTTTTGATTATCACCACTTGTCCATCTTGTCTACCAACTTTTTATGGCATCCTCTTATCCCTAGGGTGCCCAGTTAAAAACTGGTCTTTTAATGGCATTATAGAGTGCTTGCCTTCTGATTATATTGTCACCAGGTAGTGGGGATTTTGGCTCAATACCTGATCAAGAGTAGTGAGTATCTCTTTTTCCTGTGGCTTCCTATAAAGCAGTAGGTGATTCAAAGCATGAACTCATAGCAGCATCATGACAGGATGTTGGAATGAGGCCCCAAGGAAATAATTTCCTTAATATTTAGGTTTTTGGATGAGTGTTCATCAGAAAGCAAGTTATATGGCATGTGTCTGTGTTTGTTATGTCAGCCTTTTCCCTGCCCTGACATTTATTGGCACAGCCCGTTCCCACAGATGTATATTTTATGTAAGTCAGTCAAATGGATATTCTTAAAATGACAACGTTGACTCTACTGTAATTTATATATATATATACACACACACACACAATGTTTTTCACTGCATTAAATCTGTGTAATATAAAATTAACTATTTAACCGTTTTTTTCTTTTCTTTTCTTTTCTTTTAAGATGGAGTTTCGCTTGCCACCCAACCTATAGTGCAGTGGCGCATCTAGGCTCACTGCAACCTCCGTCTCCCGGGTTCAAGCGATTCTCCTGCCTAGGCCTCCCGAGTAGCTGGGATTACTGGCACCTGCCACCATGCCCAGCTAATTTTTGTTTTTTGTTTTTCTTTTTTGTTTTTGTGGATTTAAGGAGCAGAAAGTTTAATAGGCAAGAAGGAAGGGAGAAGAAAGAAGGAAGAAGCTGCCCTGTACAGAGACAGAGGGAGGGGGCTCCAAAGTCAAAAGAAGAGGTCCCCACCTGCCAGGTATATATGCAGAGGCTGGAGGAGGCAGTATTTGATTTGCATAGGGCTCAGGGGATTGGTTTGACTAGGCATGTCATTCATGTAGCCCATGAAAATGCTGGCCCTCCCACCCTAGCCTTTCAATATGCAAATGCACGGCACCGTGATGTTATACACACGTGGGAATTTGTGGGGGCGGCCGTGTTGCCAGGAACATGTGGGGAAAAGACAAGAAGACTGAGGGAATCTCCATGTTTGGGTAGACCCAGTTTCTAATGGACAGTATTTGCATATCAAAAGTTACCTGGCCTGGCTCTGAGAGCCAGGGCTTTACAAGAAACTTTTCCAGAGATGCTTTAAAAAATGAAAACTTCCCAAGGACCCCTTTTCCTACATCATTCCCCCCATGGAGATGCCACACTAACTGCTGTTGGGGCCTTTGGGTGAGGACTCTTTCTGGCTACTTCTTGCTGCAAAGGGGTTTCGAATGGGGAAGAGTAGCTAGGGCTCTGCCTAGGATCGATCTAAGGGTCCTTGGAAGAATGGCGTGTCCATGTGTGGTTCAGCTTGTAGCACCATTTGGACTTCGATTGCTTCTTGGCGAGAAGAAACAATTCGAGTTATAGTATTAAGTATACAGGGTCCAAATATCAATACAAGATATATAAGCAAGAAAGTGCTTAATAAAGGGTTAACCAATTCCGTAAAGAAGCCTGGAGTTTATTAAAGAGGGACCGCAGCCCCTCAGGGCTGAAGCCGGCATTTTCCCTGAGCCTGTCAATAATTTTGATTTGATGTTTTAAGTACCTGTAGATTTTCTTCTACTTTACTAGAGGTGTTAATCCAAAAGCAGCATGTTTCATTTAAAACTGCATTACTAAACCCAATAAAAAGTCCTAGCAGACTCAGTGATAGTAAAACTTTAATGCTTCTTTTTTGTCAACTATTATCCCTGTTATAAGGATAATAATTAAGCAAAATACTATAGCAGTGGAAACTCTGTCCAATATTTCACTTAGAAGGTGCTACCATGTATAACCCTATCGCAAATAGTAGAGTGAGGACAGCAATTCCCACAAATGTGGTGTGGGTAGGTAATTTCCATCTAAAATTTTACTTGCTAAGATATAGAATTCCCCGTTGGGGGTCTATGAAGTTCCTTGGTTTTATTTTCCCAAAGAAAGAAACCTCTGGGTTATGGGCACCTTACTCATTTTCATTACCTGGCAGAATTTGCAAGACAATTGCCCAGAACCAGCATATTGATTCACATTTTTATGTTACGCATCCCTTTTTTTTTTTTTTTCCAAATTGCAGATCACCACTTGATTCACAGGAATAAGCGGGGTTAGTCTAAAATGTAGACAAAAAGCTTAAAAACAATTAATGAGACTAGGATTTAATGACGAATGTATGATAAGCTTTGGAGCAAAATTTTTCTCTCCAGTCCTTATTTTTGGTAAAAACTAATTATGAATAAACTTTAGTCTTATACTTGGCCCGATTGTTTGCATAAAGTGCAGCAAGAATGGTTATTTTTACGTAGACCTTTTGGAGTGACTTTGATGAAACTGTTCCACAAGGAATTTCAGATAAGACTTTTAAAGCCCAGCCCAGCCCAGCCATGGGTTTGTATCCTCTAATACCTGTGTGTTGGGGGATCCTCTCCTCTTGAGGTGCCAAGATAAACTTGGAGCTTCCAGACCTATTAGAAAGTGACATTCTTTACTGACCACAGGTTAGGAACCCTTTGTGGGGACTGTGCAGACAAGATATGAGGCCAGTTCTTCCCAAGGGGCTTTTTTTTTATTGGTTGCATGTCAAGCTTGATTCCTTAAAGGGAAACACACCCTTTCAGGCCAAGCCTTAGTAAAATAACCAGTTTTTCCAGTTGTGTCCTGTTGACGAAGAAAAATGGATTCTTACTACACTGATGCAAACAACTATATTGCCATAAGTTAAGAGTACTCACAGATAGTTTCCAAATTCTAGAGGAACCAGGTAGAGAAAAATAAACATGCTCCAAATTTTGTTCATAGGAGTATACCTTACTCAATTATTAAAGGCCATAAATAGTTTAAAATAACTTTCCTCGACTCTGAAAATCAAAACAAGGATCAGCAATATTCCAAGCAAAAGTTAAAAAGGTTACTTTAACTTTCTGAGTGTAGTCCACTTAGTGAACTTTTGTTTTGCTTGATATTTGTCAACATGTCAGTTCTTTATGAGTCCTGTACGTTCTTTATTTCAATGTTACAATCTTTAAAGCTTTTAAAAACCTGCATTTGAGAACACCTGTTAAAGTCCTTAATATAGCTTGATTATAAACTGTCTTTTGAGAAGGAACAAAGCAAGACAACAACTGTTTGCAAACGACAGATTTCCAGGATAGTTATAGTTAAAAATATGACTGAGAAGTTTATTTATCTTTGTGGTTTACAATAACTTTACCATTAATTATGATTGATAGCAGATGCTTACACATTAGCATTTAGAAATCCCATACAATTTTGGAACATATATTGTATTATTCACCAAAATATAACTTAAAGAAGATTGGACATCATTTCGGCAATCTCGTGTGACTAAACATCTAAGATGATCCCGTTTACCTCTTTTCTGAATGTTTCAGGGGCCTTCTGAACTATCCAAAAAGCCAGGCATCACAAAGGACAATTTCCAGATTGCCACAAATTATTTTGCCAAAATGATGACTCAAAAAGCAAAAACCTTTCATTAGCCTTTACTATGACATGAAAAGTTTGTGCAAAGCCAAATTTTACCCTTGCATTAGTTTATTAATGTTAACCCCAATTCGTTTACATGAAAT
This sequence comes from Piliocolobus tephrosceles, assembly GCF_002776525.5. NCBI lineage: Eukaryota > Metazoa > Chordata > Mammalia > Primates > Cercopithecidae > Piliocolobus > Piliocolobus tephrosceles. Next base: position 162,788,357 of record NC_045438.1, on the reverse strand, counting down.
CGTATGGATTATTCCATCTAATCCTAACCAATTTGACCATGAGGTGAAATCTTTACAAACCTTTTATAACGCTTTTACTGAAGAGCAGATTAGTGTCTTAGGACCTCCTTGCTATGCTTTTATTTTAATGCTTAATTTATGAGAAGACCATCTAGATGCTATGGGAGAAGACAGTGTAGTGCTTGTACCATGCATTTCATTGCAAGGCAACCCAAAGCCAATTGGTTTATTTTGTAATCAGCCCATCCCTGATGGGAGTCTCGTCTCCCAGTGTGGGGTGAGGATGTTTCTGTATCTTCCAGGTGATCGAGAGCATGTTTTCTCTGATTTATAACTACTCTCAGCTGTCCCTTACAGTGTGTTTTCTACCTAGTTATTACACACCAAAGCTCTCTCATAATGCGAAGTCAATTTCTGATACCCCCAAAACTCAAAACAGTTCAGATAACACAAGCAAAACAGAACCGAGCCTTTGATTTTGAGAGGGATTTAGCTCCTTTTAATTCCCAGGGTTTCATGAGGAAAACAGAGATTTTTTTCCCCAAAACAGGCTTTGTGACACCTCCTCTGTTTTTCCCCAGAAGTGCCATACTAGCAGAAGTTATTTTAGGGCCTTCTATGCACGCATTAAGAGTGGCAAGACAAAAAATGGAGAAAAATAATTCAGTCAACTGAGAAGAAAAGAGCCTTTTTCCAGAAAAACAAGATTCAAGAAGAGAAAAACATAAAGGCCTTTTAAATACACCTATAACTTGAATATCTACTTTTAATTAAGCTGAGCACTCTTTAAGAAAATCCTTTACATCCCTTGTTACTTGACTCTAGCCACACCAAGCAGTTAAGATTTTCGACTTTTGAACGTTACAAAAGGTACCCTCACAGGTGAAACCAATGAGCCTTAATGAGGTTATGACTTAACCACGAGTGTACAAGTTTTTCAAGTTTTGTTTTTGTTTTGTTTTGTTTTGTTTTGTTTTGTTTGAGACAGAGTCTCCCTCTGTCACCCAGGCTGGAGTGCAGTGGCGAGATCTCAGCTCACTACAAGCTCTGCCTCCCAGATTCATGCCATTCTCCCACCTCAGCCTCCTAAGTAGCTGAGACTACAGGCGCCCGCCACCACGCCCAGCTAATTTTTTGTATTTTTAATAGAAACGGGGTTTCACCCTGTTAGCCAGGATGGTCTCGATCTCCTAACCTCATGATCTGCCCACCTCGGCCTCCCAGTGTGCTGGGATTACAGGTGTGAGCCCCCGTGCCCGGCCTGTACAAGGTACTTTTAAAGGAGTAATAAGCAGCTTTGAAACTGTCATTGCAAAACTGTCACTGAGACAGCAAAAGAGATTTGACCCAAACAACTTCATTTTGTTTCCAGCCCCAGAGCTGTCCTTGCCCATGTCTGGGCGTAGGCTGAACGAACTTTGGGAGGAGCTGGGTTTACAATCTGTAGTCTACAACAGTCTATAGGTTTACAGTCTATAGTCTATAGTGGCTACACCATGTTATATTCCTGCCAACAGTGCACAAGTGTTCCAGTTTCTCCACATCCTCGCCAACTTGTTATTTTTGTTTATTTTAATAATGGCCATCCTAATGGTGTGCGGTGGTATTTCATTGGGATTTTGATTTGCATTTCTCTAATGACTAGTGATATTGAGCATCTTTTCGTGTAATTGTTGGCCATTTGAATATCATCTTTGGAGAAATGTCGTTTCAAGTACTTTGTCCATTTTTAAATTGAGATCTTGGTTTCTTGTTATTTTTGTATATTTTAAAAAGCAAATCATTTGTAAATGTGGCCATTGTATTACTATAAACAAATTGCTGTCAATAGAGATTACATCATTAAGCATCATGGCTGAAAATATATAACACATTTAGACCATTACTGGCCACAAGGAATTAGTATTATTTGATGTGATTTTTGAGGTTCGTTCTTTGTCTTGCGATTGCTCTTTGTCTTGCGATTGCTCTTCTAGATACATATCTATTTGTTGAGTATAGCCTGGTGTCATCACCCTAGGTCCTACACGTTAAGGTTCCTAAAGTTCAGACAATAGATGGAGGATAAAGAGTTGATTCTAAGAGTCTCTTAAAATTCTGCCCATGTTTATGCATATATATGACATACAGTCAGATCCATCCCCAACATCATCTTTGAGTGTGTGATGAGAAAGGAGAGATCTGAAATTTAGAGGCCTTGGAATTATTTAACTGGTTGCTAGCTATTTTTCCCTGGGTCACTCACCTAACCGTTCTGTCACTACATTTTCTCACTGGTAAAATAAGTTCAGATACTCTCAAAGGCCACTCCTTATTCTAGGATGCTATGAAGGTGAGTAGGATTTCCCTATCTCCTCTTCTGTGTACCTCAAATTACGTTGTTACTCCTGACATTCATCTTGACTTAATCTTGCCAGCTTAAAAAAATTGTTGTGAGAAGAGATGATGACTGTTTCTCTGTTGACTTGTGATTATGCGAACAGTGCAGAATGCAAGCCTCTCTTTCTGCATCTGTCTGGTCTGCCTCTGTCCTTCCCCCTTTCTGTCTGTGTCTCTTGCTGTCTTTTTCTATGTGGCATTTTCTTTCACTCTGTCTCTTGTCACTCTTTTAATATGCGGCTCTGATTCACGTTCAACTGTCAATATAGCAAGGGGGCAATGGTCCCAGGCTGCATAAAATCCGCAGTGGGAGTGATTTATCTGTTCTTTATTGAGACTATTGTTGACGTATGTGACATTTGACAGGGTTTATCCCAAACACAAGTGTGTTATTAATTATTTATAAAACATTTCTGAGCATCTGCTCTTGTGCCAGGCACCATGCTTGACCCTGGGGACACAGGGAGTATAGCTTCCTGCCCTCAGATAGCTCCCGCACTAGTGAGGGAGGGGCATTAACATGTCTAGGTGCTTGACAAAGGTAGCTAGACCTGAGGAGTCTGCACTGTGTGGCAGGCAATCAGTCCAGTAATGGGAAGGAGACAGAAGTATGAGCAAAGGCCTGGAGGCATGAGACAGCCATAGTCTGTGCTTCAGTGTAGGGTGTTTATAGCAGAGTGTGCTGAGTTAGGTTGGGGAATGTGGGCAACGGCAAACTTAGCTTGCAAAGCTTAGACTTTAAATGGTCTCAGGAAGGCAATTAGCAAGACATCCAGTTTCATGATCAGATTTCTATTTTAGACAGATCCTAGTGCTGATAAGATGAGGATAGATTGGGGCTATGAGGCTAGGAGCCCACTCGAGGCCCAGCACAGAAGAAGTGATGTGATATTGTGTAGGGCAGTAGCAGAGAGACTAGAAGGTAGGGTTGGGCTCAGGAAATTTTAGGAGACAACATTGAAAGATCTTGGATCCTGATGTGAGGCAGAGGCACAGTTATTACATGGCTGAACACCTAAATTGGGGTCTGTCTGCCTTTGAGACTTGCAGGGACACTGTTAATAACTGTGCTGCATGTCCAGGTACTAACTGAGATTGGCCTGGGTAAAGTGGGTGTTTAATCACAGTAGGTAAACAGGAGTCAGAAAGAAAATGGTTCCTAGGTTTCTGCCTTAGGAGCTGGGTGAATGAGAAATGGGAGGAAAAACAGGTCTGGAGAAGAAGATGATGAGTTCAATTTTGACCAAGTGAGTACAGGAGTATAATTTTTTTTTTTTTTTTTTGAGACAGGGTCTTACTTTGTTGCCCAGGCTGAAGTGCAGTGGTACAATCATGGCTCTCTGCATCCTTGACCAACTGGACTCAGTCGATCCTCCCACCTCAGCTTCCTGAGTAGCTGGTACTACAGGCATATGCCCCCATGCCTGGCTAATTTTTTTATAGTTTTTTTTGGAGATGAGGTTTCGCCACGTTCCCATGCTGAGCTCAAGTGATCCACCCACCTCAGCTTCCCAAAGTGCTGGGATTACAGGCGTGAGCCACTGTATTTGGGCAGGATTATAAAAATGTGAATTTAAACAACTTCATTGTGGTGGTGGTAGTGGTCATTGTCTTTGTTTTGTTTGTTTTAATTGGCATAGTCAAGTCTTCAGCTGAGCATACGGTCTTAGGTATGACTGGCCTAAGTGACAACTCAGGCCAAAGCAGAAGTAAGAAGTTGGAACAGGGGTGTTTATTGTGGAGGATGAGTCAGAGCTGAGCCCTGTAAGAGAGGATGGTCCAGGGGAGGTGAAGTCAGGGCATATTGTTACTGGGGAGAGCTAGTTGCTGGGCAAGCACTGGCATGGGTTGATGCTTGGGAATGGCTGTCAAGAGGACAGAGTGCAAAGGTCAACAGGTAAGGTAAAGGAAAGCTTCCTCCAGAAAGAGGACTGTGGTAACGGGAATTGGGAGAGAGGTAGAAGACGGATGTCAGGGTCAGGCGTACAGTTTTTCTTCCCTGACTGCCCAACATGCTGGACTCTGTAAAAGTCCTTCACTTCTTGAACCTTGCTTCAGGACAGGTTATGTAAATGCTAGTCATCAGCAAAAGCCAAACTCACATTCTTTTTTTTTTAAATCACAGCTGCATTAAGCTTTTGGAGGTCTGTTCTCCCAAATGTTTCTCTATGTTAAGCAGAAAATATTTCTCCCTTGACCAAGGACTGAAAAGTGAAAGAAAAAAGATAGAATAAGATGTTCTCTCTAGAAAGTGCTATCTAGATTTGAATAGTTGGAACATCTTCCTAATGTGTTTATTTTGGTGGAAATGTGAGGAAATGAGAAGAGAGGATGATATTGAAAGTTGACTTGCATTATTTGTTTAAAGTTTTGACAATTTTGAATATTATGGTGTGCCCTTTGCATTCTGGTGCAGTGATAAAAACCACAGCATCTTCTCTTTATTTCACTCTTCTGGGCTTAAATTTGCATCTTTAATATCATATTACCATAATTTTTGCATCTTGTAAGGTAATTCAGTTGCCCTCTTCCTGCATGATTCAAATTTCCTGTTTTGTATGAGTTTCTTATTATTCTCACCCAGTTTCCCAATTAGCACCTTGTTAACTACACACCTGCTGCACAGAAAATTGTATTATGCCATTTAGCCTTTTTAAAGAAAAAAGAGAATGGAAAACACTCTGTTAATAGGTTATTTCAACTTCAAAAAGTGATGCTTCTGGGCGCGGAACCACAGCATGATTGCTGATGGGGAGAACCTGATTGTTTAATAGATTCTAGAACTGGAACAAGAAAAGCTTCTGGCAGACCCCCTGAAACAGGGAGTACATCTGCATTGTCACCGCAGCTGTGCACGCATTTCCAGCTTCAAACCATAGAAGCCAAGCCTGATCCATCAGGTTCTGCATATTTATTTGTGGAAGAATCACTGAGCCACTTCCATTACTATGCCACTCTGAAATAATTTCCATTTATCATCGCATCCTGGGATTAGCTTTATTTCCTAGTATAGAAGAAATAAATAGATTCACTGACTGTTTCGTTTTCAAATTTTTCATGAAGATGTGGTAACTTTTCACTCAAATGGTTATTCATTTATTATACTTACTTCCACATAGTACATCTATTAAAGGCAAATATGCAGCCATTAGTATGTAAATTGAACTTGTATGCTGAACAAACGAGGTAGAGCCTCAACCGTTATTTATTGACTTAATTAGTATTATTGTAATCAGAGGAGAGCCTATAGAAATGCGTAAAACTATGCATTATGGGCCTGCATGAATATAAGCAGATGTCAATTTCATTTTGGTCTAACTTAATTCATGCCTCTTCTGTGACATATGGGTGGAATACCTTCATTTTAAGTTGGTTTAGATGCTTACTTAGCCATTAAATAATAATAGCTAATTTAGTGGAAAAGATTATTAAATCATATAAAAAAGAAAGTCTCACCAGCGCACACGGAGAATCCTACTTACTGAAGCACTGAAGGTGGAAAAGAAGACACAACTGGGGCCTTCATTAGGGTTCTTCAAGTTGGCCTTTTCAGAGATGGCTTTCTGAATCACGAGCCCTCTGCTTCGCACTGTCGTCTGTCGCCTCCTGATCGTCCTTCTGTGTCATCTAGTGGCTCTAGCACCTGGCTGCGGTTCTCCCCACCTGCCTAGAGGCAGTGCAGGTCCCCAGTAACTCAGTCTTCTGTGAACTGGGAAAAAACCATTTCCTTCTGACTTCACAGACCTTCACGGCCACACCTGGATCCCTAGCCACCGTTCTTTTATCAGAAATTGCCTCTCATCCCACAGTCTTCTACTCTTCTCTCCATCCCCCCATTTCCACCAATCCCTCTCCTGGGCTCTTCTTTACCCCGTCTCTTGCTTGCCAGTCTGCTGTTAGGCAAACCTCAAGCCTCACTTCTTGTGCCGTCACGCTCAGACTGAGCCCACAGTCACCTGTGTGCACTGTCCTGTCACCTGCACCCTCAGCTCCCTCATCCTTTAATTTCTGCCAGCCTGCTTAGTCAGGCCCCTATCCTATATCAGTCCCAAACTTAATATTTTTCCTGTTTGGACATGTTCTTTTCATGTTGAACATGCCTGTAGTAGGTCATTCTTGCATTGCTCTAAAGAAATACCTGAGACTGGGTAATTTTATAAAGAAAAGAGGTTTAATTGGCCCACAGTTCTGCTGGCTATTCAGGAAGCATGGTGCTGGCATCTGCTTTGCTTCTCAGGAGGCCTCAGGAAGCTTACAACCATGGCGGAAGGTGAAGGGGCAGCAGACACATCCTGTGGTGAAAGCAGGAGCAAGTGAGAGAGACAGTTGGGGGTGGGGAGGTGCTACACACTTTTAAATGACCAGATCTCACAAGAACTCACTCACTTTTACAAGACAGCACCAAGCCATGAAGGATCCACCCCTGTGAACCAAACGCCTCATACCAGGACCCACCGCCAGCACTGGGGATGCAATTCAGCATCTGATTTGGGTGGGGACAAATACCTAAACTATATCAATGCCTAAAAAAAAAACAGCAAGAAAGAGATAGATGATCGCCTCCCATACAAATGTACCATCTCCTCTTGGGAGTTCTAGGTTTGTGCCACAGCTTCCTTGCCCACCTCCCCACCCTAAGCCCTTAACAAGTAGCCTCATTTTATCCCAGGAAAAGAACTTAGACCATCTGACATGAAATCCCCCATCTTTTGTCTTCACCACTTCTGATTTTTTTCAGGTGCCTCTATCCATCCTAGATCTACCTAATCAAAATCTTTGGGGATGGAATCCAGAAATCTCCTTCTTAAAATGCTTCCGGTGATTCTTCTGTGCCTTAAAGTTTGAGCACTTCTACCCAACACTGTAGTAATAACCAATGGACTGGTTCCATTAACTTGGTTCTTCCTATTTCTGACCATCATCCACATATCATGGTACCGTCTCATGTTAATAGTTTAATACTGTCTTGTTTCAGTAGTTCCTCATTACTTAAGGAATAGATCTTGAGTTCCTTAGAACTCAAAATATCAAAACTGTTTGTTCACTAAATGTTTCTTCCTATCCAGTCTGTCTTGCCCCCTGCTCCCTTATACCCACTTTTTGACAGTCACATAGGACTTCTATTTTCTGAAGTCAGTAGAAATGTATTTGTTGATTCACTGATTGAATCACTCTTTGTTGAGTCTCTGTTACGATACAGACTCTGTGCTCAGCCACCGAACAGGACATAGTCCCTTTCCTCAGTAAGATGACAGCCATGCCTCTTTTCAGTTACTCCTCTTAGAAAACACCCTCCTCACTCCATTTCTCTCATTGAAAACAATAGGCAACTTTTACTGAGTGCTTACCATGGGCCAAGAAATGGGCCTAAGCCAGGCAGCCCTCTCTTTCCCTTGCTCCTTTTATTTACACACACACACACGCATCTAGACACATACGTGTGTGTATAATTTTATTTAATCCCAGCTGAATGGTGTAGGTATTATTTTTACCCCCATATTATAGTGAAAGCAGTGGAAATTCAGAGTCTTAGAGCTGGTGTGGGTGAACTGGATCTGCAAACCTGGTCTTCTGACTCCTGTGCTCCACTGCTTCTCCTTAAGGCCACATTCAGGCATTCTGTCCATCTTTCATCCCCTCTTCCCTACACCCCTTTATTGTTTCCATTGCCCTTTGTTTATTCAACAAACCTCCGACAGCATTTAAGTGCCTTCTTTATGTTGGGCTTAATTACAACACTTTCCAGGCATGGGCGTTCTCTCTCTGCTTCCTGGCATGGGAGATCCTTAAGTATAGTGGATCACATGGCATTCCTTGTATATTCAGGGCCCAGCACTGGTTTTCTCTCTCACACAAGCACAGTGTCTGGGTCCTATCAGTATTCAGTAATATTTAGTGAGCAATCTAAGGGAAGTAAAACATTTTCAGTTAAAGTGTATTTGCTACAGTCTATGGCTTAAAGTATTTGATCACCAAAACAATGGTGAAAATTGGAGAAATGTTTAGCCTGCTATACAGTACAGGCTGGCAAATGTTTTCCAAGGAACACTTCAACAGCAGCATTTGTATTTAAATAGTGAATATGCTCATTGCATGTGCTTCTCAACTACTTCTTTATTAAAATCACTAGGAGAGTCTTTTTTTTTTTTTTTTTTTTTTAAGACAGAGTCTCACTCTGTCATCCAGGCTGGACTACAGTGCTGCAATCTGGGCTCACTGCAACTCCCGGGTTCAACTGATTCTCCTACCTCAGCCTCCCGAGTAGCTGGGACTACAGTTGCGTGCCACCACACCTGGCTAATTTTTTGTATTTTTAGTAGAGACAGGGTTTCACCATGTTAGCCAGGATGGTCTCAATTTCCTGACCTCCTGATCTGCCCACCTCGGCCTCCCAAAGTGCTGGGATTACAGGCGTTAGGAGAGTCTTTTGAGAAAAATAAGTCTAATGTATGGAGCGATCTTATTTATAATAGTAGAATGTTGACACCCTATGCCTCCCTCAAGAAGAGAGTGGTTAAATACATTATGCAGAATGTGTAAAATAACTACTTTGTGGCGATGAAAAATATACTCTTTACTCAGATTTTGTGTGTGTGTGTGTGTGTGTGTGTGTGTGTGTGTGTGTACAGTAGATTTTCGTTATTTGCAGTAAATGTGTTCTACAACCTTGCCCTGAACACTGAACACTGAGGTTTAGTTCCTAGAGGAAATGCAGGATTAGGTTCCTGGGAGCTTCTGATCACCTTTTCATCAAATCATTTAATGAATAACTTTGTTTTATGTGTGTGTCTGTTAGTGATACCTTATTTAAATTACAGTTGTTCCTCAGTATACTCAGAGAACTGGTTCCAAGACCCCCTGCAGGTACTGAAACCTGTGCATACTCAAGTCCCGTAGTTGGCCCTGTGGAACCTGCATATACGAAATGTCAGCTTCTGTATTCTAGGATCCAGAGAATACTATATTTTCCGTTTACATTTGATTGGGAAAAAAAATCCACATATAAATGGACCAGTGAAGTTCAAACCCATGTTATTTGAAGGGTCAGCTGTGAGTCATTGGGTTGTTAACACTGAGCTCTTGACCAGTAGCACTGTAACTCAAACACAAGTATTTTCTCCATAAGACACATCACAGCCTTCTTGGGCTAAGGGACACCAGAGAGTACATCAGAACCATGCTTGGAGGTCATTTTAAACAGTGAAACCACCAACATAAAGCACCAAATTCCAAACAATGTGGCACTTAATCGAAATAAAACAAGAATGCAGACCATAGACCATCACCTTGTTCAGTGTCAGCTGGGAACATGTGTGTTCTGTTTCTCTAAATTTTCACTCCTCCATGGAGCATGGCAAAGAATGATTTGGAGGTTACAAATAAATGTTCACAAGTAGATGAATGAGTGCACACAGGATCTGGGCGTCATGAGGATCAGCTGTGTATCTGTACCTCCCTCCTCCACCCAATATTTGAGAGCAGATAGGAGACACATAAGCTCTTCTAAAAGCATCATGTGTTTTCTAAGATCAAGACTTTTTCTTATATAATCACAGTAAAGTTAATATATGTCAGGAAATTTCATGTTGATTCAATATCTAATCCAAAGCCCATATTCAAATTTTATCAGTTCTCAAAAATAGTGTCCTTTATTGCCATTTTCTTCTTGATCCAGGATTCAATACAATTTTATACATTGTATTTTGTTGTCATAGCTCTTTGGTCTCCTTGAATCTGAAATAGTTTCTCAGCCTTTCTTTGCATTAGTTTATCATGACATTTTTGAAGATTACAGGCCAATGTAGTAGAATGGGCTTCCATTTGAATTGGCAGAACCTTCCTCATGACATAAAATTCTATTTCATTCTGTTTTATACTATTTATTGGCTTCAGATTGTGCATTTTTAGTGAAATACCACAGAAGTGCAGTTTTGTCCTTTTCGATGCATTATGTCAGGAGGGGCATGGTGTCAGTTTGCCCCCATATTGGTGGCGCTAGCTTTGACCATTAGGTTAAGGTGATGCGTACCGTGTTTCTCTATCACAAACTTACCCTTTCCCCCTTTACACATTATAAGTAAGTTATTTATGGGGGATACTTTAAGGTTGAGTCTCATCACATTCTATTCACTGGTTTTAGCTCCATTATTGTTATCTGTAAGGTATTTGTAATTGTGATGGTTAATCCTGAGTGTCAACTTGATTGGATTGAAGGATACAAAGTATGGATCCTGGGTGTGTCTGTGAGGGTGTTGCCAAAGGTGATCTGCCTGCCTCAGCCTCCCAAAGTGCTGGGATTATAGGCATGAGCCACCGTATTTGAAAATAACTTTTTAAAAAATTGAAAATAAAAAGATAACTAAGCAAAAAGAAAACAGTGGGCCGGGCACCGTGGCTCACGCTTGTTATCCCAGCACTTTGGGAGGCTGAGGCGGGCGGATCACGAGGTCAGGAGATCAAGACCATCCTGGCTAACACGGTGAAACCCAGTCTCTACTAAAAGTACAAAAATTAGCCGGGTGTGGTGGCGGGTGCCTCTAGTCCCAGCTACTCAGGAGGCTGAGGTGGGAGAATGGCGTGAACCCGGGAGGCAGAGCTTGCAGTGAGCCGAGATTGCGCCACTGCACTCCAGTCTGGGAGACACAGTGGCACTCTGTCTCAAAAAAAAAAAAGAAAACAGTGGCAAGCCATGAGCTCTAGAGCCAGACTGCCTGAATTCACCTCCCAACTCTACTACCTTATGATGTTTCTCTGGCCTGTTTTCTTATTTGTAAAATGGGAATAATATTAATGCTTACGTGGAGGATAAGGTTTTGTGAGGATTAGTGAGTTTCAATACACATAAAATTCTTAGCACAGTACCTGACATATAGAAAACATTGCCTTAACTATTATAGCTATAAATGTCCATGTCAGTGTGTTCAATAAATACTTTACAGGTATTTAAATGAGTATATTAATTAAGGCTTGTATATAAACTTCTTCTTGCCCTGCTAGGAGTTACTGTATGTACTTAAAGGTGTAAATAAATGTTTCAAAACACATTTTTCACTGCTCTTACATTTTGCCAGTGACTTTGCCCATCTTATTATGAAGTTTTTGTTTGTTTTAAATGGAGTCTTGCTCTGTCGCCCAGGCTGGAGTACAGCGGCACGATCTCGGCTCACTACAACCTCTGCCTCCTGGGTTTAAGAGATTCTCCTGCCTCAGCCTCCCGAGTAGCTGGGATTACAGGTGCCCGCCACCACAGCTGGCTAATTTTCATATTTTTAGTAGAGATGGGATTTCACCATGTTGGCCAGGCTGGTCTCAAACTCTTGACCCCAGGTAATCCGCCTGCCTCAGCCTCCCAAAGTGCTGGGATTATAGGCGTGAGCCACCATGCCCAGACTGTTACGAGGTTTTAATGCCTATTATCTGGGTTTAGCAGAAAGAACAAGTTATTTTTCCCCCAAACCAATATTTTTCTTTGTCCATTAGAACATGCTTTCTACTGCATGTGGAGGGATGTGTGTGCCTGCCAGTCCCTGACCAGCACCTTGTATCTTGTTGAGTTATTAATGAATTCTCTATGGTTATTTCTTTTCTGAAAATAAACAATCACCATGGCAATGCTGTCACTTGTTAATGATGCAAATAAGACTTTACACATCTCTGCAAATCTACTTAAAAATAAAATAGCTTTAAAAAAATACTGCTCTCACATTCGAATCAGTTACTCATTGTATCTTGTTTTTTGTTTGTTGTTTTTGTTGTTGTTTTCTGCCTTTAGTTTTGCCTGCTTTTGCTTTGTCAGAACATAGGGCCCATAGAAAGAAAGGGTAGGCCGGGCACAGTAGCTCATGCCTGTAATCCCAACAGTTTGGGAGGCCGAGGCAGGCGGCACTCACCTGTAATCCCAGCTACTCAGGAGGCTGAGGCAGGAGAATGGCGTGAACCCGGGAGGTGGAGGTTACAGTGAGCCGAGAGCATGCCACTGCACTCCAGAGCAACAGAGGGAGACTCCGTTCAAAAAAGAAAGGAGGAAGGAGGGAGGGAGGAAGGAAGGAAGGAGGGAGGGAGGGAGGGAAGGAAGGAGGAAGGGTAGAGTTTAAGATGGTTTGATTCTCTAAATTGTGTTACTCTCATTTTTCATTTGAAGAAATGGAGGCTTTCTGAGGCATATCTATCATACTGTAGTCTGGTCAACCAGAGACCGAGAAACAACCACACAGAACCAAGGTGCCCCTGTCCTAACAGCTGCACCCACCTAAAGCCCAGATACCCACATGGCCAGCAGCAGCAGCCCCCATGTGTCTCTGCAGCCACGTTTGCCTCAGTTTCTCTCTGTAAAGTGGATATAATGCCTCCCTTGCTCATATCACAAGGGTAAGTGAGACCTTGCCTGAGAGAGGGCTTTGTGTGCAGGGATAGTGCTAGGCAGTGCTAGGAAGACGTGATGGATCGTCATGCTCTGGACACCGCCATTCATGAGATGAAAGTTGGGAAACCATTCTCAGAGAGAGGCCTCACCCTTCCCAGTCCAGGCAGCCCCGTTCCACATTGGATACTGGATCCTATCCTCTGTTACCGTCTGTGGACATAAACATCCATCTGTCAATATTCACAATTAGTGGAAGACGTAGGTTGCCAAAAACCACATTTGTTTAGTACGAAAGATAAACAGAACCTTTGGGAAAGTTGTCTATTCATTGGTTCTGGAAAGTTTTCCCTCTGTGTGCATAAAATTAAGAATTTGGAATTCACAGCAGCATGACAGAGTTTACAGGAAGCTGAAAAGGACCACGGTTGTTGTTTTGAAGGCTTGCAGCCTTAAAGGTATGCAAAATTACAGAGGACAAGAAGCCATTTTCACAAGTGGATCTGCAGCATCAATTATTCACCGTCTGTTTACTGAGAGCCTGGTATGTGCCCAGCACCCGGGCCGGCTCCTGCCTCAGCACCGAGTGCAGCCGAAGAGAGGAAAACAGTGCCCGAGAAACCGTTTCAGAACATTTTCTGCTCTCTTGACTAGGAATACAAAAAGAAGTTAAAAACAAAACCCATGCACACACATAGAGAAATGAGGGCCGGCCAGAGTGGGCAGAAAGGGGATTTCAGAAAGCCTTTAGATGAGTGATATTTTGCTTCTTCTTAAAAAAAACAAAATCTGTCATATGTCTAGCCGGCTAGTGCTGCTGCTGAAGAAGCTGAACATCGTCCCAGAGGGCAGCAGAACTCTTGGCATCTGATACGGGCAGTTCCCAGCCAGGTGTGTGCCAGTTGCTGGGTATGCTTGTTTGCTCTGAGCCCTGGCACCCCCCTCCAGCTGACAGCTGCTTTGTTGAAACTGCTGTTAATGCTGAAGAGGGAGCGAAAAGAAAGGAGGGCGTCGTGAGGGGTCCGGCCTCTGCAGGTTGGGTCATGGAGTGGTTCTCTCTGAGGAGCCAGGCCCTTAATTCCTGATGCACTTTTAAAGATGGTCACAGTAACATCCTTTCAGTTTAGCATCAGAACCAGGTGCTAATATTATGACTACAAATAATGACTTACCTATGTTAAGTACTAATGGACCCACGGTGACTATGCTAAATGCTTTTCATGTATTTCCTAGAATCTTTACAATAATACCATAAAGAAAGTACTAAGGGTGTCCCATTTTACAGATGAGAAACTGACATTTAGAGAATTTAGAAATCTGTCCTGCGTTTCACAACTATCAGGTAGCCCATATGAAATTGCTCTTTTAGGTGTCAAAAACCAGTCACTTATTAAAAATTTCACGTAGTTCATGCTGACAATTTCTGGCAGAGCTATTGCTACCAGGTAACTCTAAGTTTGTGTGTATATGCTGATGTAAAACTCTCCATGGCTGGGCTAACTTTAAGTCAAATTTCACCAAATTAAAAAGATGACCTTCTCCAGAGTTAAAAAAAAAATTGTTTGCACTTTCAGCAAAATAACTCTTTATGTTAAACTCTGAGACATAGAATACTAAAGTTGATGATATCATTGTGGTTACAACAGTGTTGAACTTGCAGATTCCATGATGGTTGATTTTTGACTGCTTGAGTGTGTTGCCCTGCCTGCAGGGTGAGCTGTGAAGCTCACATAGAGATATTTGAGTTGTATTAAAATGGGCGCTTAGCCAAGGCCTAATGGGCTGTAAGAAATCAATGTGCTGTGGCGGTGTGTCTGGTGATTTCCAGCCCTCATTCTTTCATTGTTAGACCAGTGATACTCTCTAAACAAACATCTTACCAGTCCATGGATAAGTGATCCCTGTGTCCAATACATAATTTCTCATGCTTAAAATTGAAAAGTAATTATAAAAACAAAATGGTCAGTGTGCCTAATGTATCACTGTTCTTCCTTAGCAATTAGAACGTCTAGAATGAGTGAAGTTAGAATAAAGAAGAACATTTCTATCTTGGTTGCATGAGCAGATAGGTCTTGGACCTCTGGAAATTCAGCTCAGTCTACCAGTGTTGATTGTGCCTCTGCAGCCAGGTGAGAGGCATTCTGCAGAATTTGTGGAAGAATCATACATGCTTAAGTGTTCCTTACTGTGCCTCAGTCTCCCTATTTATAAAATGAATAAAGACAGCTCTACTTCCAAGAGATTTCGTTTGTATGGCAGCTTAAAATCTTCCAGAGAAACAAGGCTGCCATTTACATTATTAATAAATAAAATTGTTCCCTAACAGAAACCAGCTCACTCAACCTGTCTATATTTACAATTAGAGTGGTTTGTTTAACAGATCCTTAAGCCTTACTTCCAGGTACTGTTCTAAGCATTTTACATATTTTTTAAAAACCTATTACATAGATATTGTTACTATTCCCATTTTACGGATGAGGAAACTGAGACCTAGAAAGGTTAGATAACAGGCCTAAGGCCACAGGACTCTGAAAGTAAGTGAGGAAGCCAGATTAAACCCAAGCAGCCTGGTTCATACCCTTCCTGAATGTGATAACCCTGTAGCCTGTTCCATCCCGGGCACAGGCAAGTGGCTGTTCTCACTGGGGAAGTCTGTTTTGAAAGGGTCCTTCTGCGTGTCCCTAAATGTGATGCATTTTGCACTTATTTCCTGAGGAAACTATTGCTGTTTCTTAAAGGTTCAATGGCTTTTTTACCCAGTTTGTGATGGAATTCAAAAACAGAAGGAAGGATTTTTCCAGGAGGTATCTCTGTTTCTGTAATGCAGTAGCCATTAGTTCCAATTTCTCCCCTTAGCTAGCTCTCCCCTGACATTCTCTCTCTCTCTCTCTCTCACACACACACACACACACACACAAACACACACACTCCTTGAGTGTTTGGATGAGGACCCTGTGGGCCCTGAGTTCCTGCCTGACAACATAAGAAGTTGGCATAGAGTCAGCCCCTTCCCACTGCCTGTCAAAATTCTACTCTCTTCCTTTTAGTCTTATGAACCCATTCATCAAAGCTGTAAGACAGAAAAAAAGCAGAATTACTAGACTCCCTTAAAGAATTGGGTGATTTTTGCAACATTATCATCTTTTTCCCACTCCAGCACCTCACCATCAGAACAAACAAGCAGACCGCTTGGTTTGACTTTTCAACACTCATATTTGCAAGTAATGATTACTCTGGTTAGGAATTTCATATATTTTAAATGTGGTTTCAAAGGTCTTTTTAAAATTAATTCCTCCTTCCAGCCTTCCTCTGTCTTTTTCTCTCCCCTTTCCCTCTCTCCTTCCCATGTGTGCCTGTGCATGCGTGTGTGTTTATATATTTTAAATGTATTCTTTGAAGACAGACTATGTTAGATTTTGTCAGAGGCACATTTCCTTGATGGCTATTTTATCAGCATCTATTTCTTAACCTTCCATAGATACGCATTTGCCCCCAAATAGTGTTTAATGAAGAGGTCTTCGAAATAAATCTCTGAAAACAAAAGCTACTTTATTCATCATCTGTATGGAGAGCAGCCATGGAAACTCATCTGTGAAATGCGTAATTAGAAACCAGAGGACTGTGTTTGTGCATTTACCAAGGAGTGGGGAGATATCGATGATGTTAATAAAATCCTGATTTTCAGTTCCTTCTTCTCTGATCAGAATAAGAATTAGGTTACACAGAAACTAAATGACAAGAGGCAGCATAGAGAAGAGAAATGCATTATTTTTCTTATTGTAATATCCTTCCCATATTCTTTTTCATACTGAAACATGGTGCTAAAGGTCTTTGAGATTCATATATATAAGTTATATATGAAAAGAAAGCAGAATTATATGGGGAAAATAAATATTTACTTTTCTGTAGACTAAAAATCTTCATATTTCTATTTTACTGTTTTTTATTTTAAAATATTTAATTGACAAAAATTTATATATTCAAGGTATACAATGTGATGATGCGATGTCTGCATACATTGTGTAATGATTACTACAATCAAATTAACATATCCATCACCACTCAGTTATCATTTGTGTGTGTGTGTGTGTGTGAGTGTATGTATAGTAAGGACAATTGAAGTCTCCTCTCATCAAATTTCAAGTAAACAATATAGTATTATTAACTATAGTAGTCATACTGTATATTAGATGCCCAGAACTTATTAATCTTATAACTAGAAGTTTGTACCCCTTGACCAACACCTCCCCATTCTCCCACCCCCAGCCCCTGGAAACCACTTTTCTACGCTTTGCTTCAGTTAATTCAACTTTTTAAAGATTTTTCATCTGAGATCATGTACTATTCATCTTTATATATCTGGCTTATTTCACTTAGCATAATGTCTTCCAGGTTCATCTGTGTTGTCACAAGTGACAGGATTTCCTTCCTTTTGTGGCTGAATAATATTCCAATATATTATATATATAATATTCAAATATAGTAATATTCCATTATATATGGAATACACATATATATACACTTATATTTACATACAAACACTTATATACACATATATATGTTCATTTCTTTATTCATTTATCAATGACACCTAGGCTGTTTCCACATATTAGCTAGTCTAACTAATGCTGCAATAAATATGGGGTACAGATCTCTCTTCTAAATACTGATTTCATTTTCTTTGAACGTATGCCTAGAAGTGAGGTTGCTAGATCATATGGTAGTTCTGTTTTCAATTTATGGATTTATGTAGGAACCACCATACTATTTTTCATAATGATTTTTTTTCAGGAAGTTTATTGTTAGTGTATAGAAACACAACTGATGTTTGTATCCTGCAACTATACCGAATTTGTCTATTAGTTCTAACAGATTTTTGGTGGCATCTTTAGAGTTTTCGATATGTAAGATCGTATTATCTTCAAACAGACAATTTATCTTCCTGCCATATTTGGATGCCTTTTTACTTCTTTTTCCTGCTTAATTGCTCTGGCTAGCACCTCTAGTACTATGTTGACTAGAAGTGGCAAGAGTAGGCATTTATCTTTTCCTTAATCATAGAGGAAAAGCTTTCAGCTTTTCAACTTTGAGTGTGATATTTACTGTGGGCTTGTCATATATGGCTTTTATTGTGTCTCATTTATTGAGTGTTTTTATCATGAAAGTGTTGCATGTTGTCAATTCCTTTTTCCACATCTTTTGAGATGATTGCATGATTTTTATTCTTCATTCTGTTAATGTGGTGAATCATATTTATTGATTTGTGTATGTTCAACCATCCTTGCATCCCAGGGAGAAATTCCACTTGATCATGGTGTATGATCTTTTTAATGTGCAACTGAATTCAGTTTACTGGTATTTTGTTGAGGATTTTGGCATCCATGTTCATTAGAAATATTGGTCTGTAATTTTCTTTCTTCTTTTTGTAGTACCCTTGTCTAACTTAGGAATGAGATAATGCTTGTCTCATAAAATGAGTTTGGAAGTGTTCCTTCCTCTTTAAATTTTTGGGATAGTTTGAGAAGGGTTGTTGTTAATTCTTCCTTAAATTCTTGGTAGCCATGTTTCTGTTTTAAAAACTGTTGACACTTAGGATTGGCTTTTTGGCGTATTGAAGACCTTGTAATCCTGATATGCTAAGCCACATTACTTAGAAGATTTATTATGATATATTCTCTTTAAACTACCAAGGTTGAGGAATGGGATTATCAAAATGTGTGGCTAATGGAAGCTATATGACTTAGTAATATGAATAATCTCCTGATAAGTAAGAGAACTAAATGCTTTTCTTATAAAAACTGTATTAGTATTTAGTCAGTGCATTAATGGCTGGCAACACTTAAAGATGTACTGTCACTTACTTGGTTACTCTTTGACCTTTGTCAATTCGTTTAACCTTTTTGGGCCTAATTTTCTTCATCTATTAAATGGAAACAAAATCATTTCTACTTCATAAAGGTGGTATTAAGGAATATGTAAAACAATACATGTCAAAATATCCTATACATATGTGAGATTATTTTTTATTATCTTGCTATGGTTGAAGTGTTAGAGTCACAGTTCATAGAATTTCAGATTAATAGAATCATAACAGGATTTATTTTCATTGAGATTTTAAGTTAGTGAGGAAAAGGTGGGATCATAAGCTAATAGATGTCTATACATGAAGTACTATTTTCAAAAATGTAAGGTTTGCAAATAATTGATTTGGCTTAGAAAATCCACATTGCTCAACCCATAATTAGAAGTTTTCATTCATCTTGCTTTAGAAGCCATCTTTCCACCATGGCATATTTCATGCTGTGTTTCTGGCAAAGATTTCACAGCAGGGCATTGCCAACCTCTTCTCTACAGGACCACGCTGTGGCTTCCTGGAAGTCCAAAGCCAATCTGCCTTGACTTTTATTTTTTAAAAGGTAAGTCAGAAATCTGGAAGATGTTAACTTTCCTGATTTTCCTGTAGACAAATTGTTCAGAGTAAAACACAAAGCAGCACACTGTTTGGCCCATGAGCTGTCAGTTTTGCAGTGTCTGAGTATAAAAGCAAAG
Source organism: Piliocolobus tephrosceles (assembly GCF_002776525.5). Lineage (NCBI taxonomy): Eukaryota > Metazoa > Chordata > Mammalia > Primates > Cercopithecidae > Piliocolobus > Piliocolobus tephrosceles. The sequence goes on along the minus strand of NC_045438.1, from coordinate 162,769,069 downwards.
TCCTAGGGACCTCTGCTAATGGGCTCCTGGCAGCTGCCCTCTCCCTCCCCTGCCAGCTTGCTCACCTTTTAGCTTTGCTCTGACCTCTGCCCTTTCGCCTTGCTAAAAAGAAAGAAAATCCATGTCTTCTGTTCAACCAGTGGGTTCCACTGGTTCTGCCTACTGGGCCTCTCTTTCCATCACAGGACTCTTTCTCCAAGTGCTTCCTAACCAGTAATCACCGTTTATTTCATTGTCCACCAGGCTCCAGACTTGCTAGGTTCTTTCGCGTGCAGTTCTTTGTGGGGATCCAGCTGCTTCATCTGTGATCCCCAGGCAGCCTGACATTACAGCCTTCAGTTAGCCTGACACTACAGCCTTCAGTTCTGTTTTCATCCTAAGGCCGTGCCTGCCTGTTTCTCTATGCCTTTCTCCATATTCACGTCATTGCCATAGGTGATCAGCTCTTTGGAACCGTTTTCCAGGAATTAGTACTCTATGAGAGGGAACCTTTCCTGATGGTCTTTCTTGACAGTTTTAGGTTAGTCCTTACTGTGTTGCTCCTTTAGACTTAGACAACTGGCCCTCCATGTCCCGGCTCCATGGTGATGGGTGTGTTTCTCTGCTTCTCAAGGAACCGCATCTCAGATACCTTTCTAATCCCAAGGCCTGTCACACAGCCTCGTCTGTAGGGAGGGGGTGGCTAGAGCCAGCTCCCCTTCTCCCAGGTCCACCAGCCCCAGTTCGGCTGCTCCCTAACTTAACCCTGGGCAAGTTTCTTAGCCTCGCTGTGCCTCGGTCGCCTCAGCTCTGATGAGGGGTTGGTGTGAAGATAAACAGAAAGCCCCAAGACAGCACTTGGCAGGTAACTAGAGCTGTATAAATATTGACCCTTAGTGGTAAAATTAGTATTCATGTGGCAGTTTTGCAGTACATGCTTATCAGAGGACAGAGCTCAGAAAACTAGTTTGTCTTTGGCAGTAATCTTCTCTTGAACAATGTAAGAATCATATTTTATTTTGAAGACAGCAAGAACCCCGTAGCTTCGCTTTGGCAATGCCTGTTTTTCAGAGCCTGCTCGATTTGCACACTGAGTGCGGCTACCTCTGCAGATGCGCTGTAATGCAGCAGCCTCACCGCAGTGATTCCTTAAGTGTTGGATGAAGCACATTGCAACCTGCCGTATCTGGGAACGCCAGTGGTATCCTGCTAAGAGTCTGGATGCTGAGATTGGACACAGATAAGGAGCAAAATAGCTTATGAAAATAAATGCTGAATATATAACCTTTTGGTAAATCATTTCCAAGTAGATATTTTATTTTTCTCTATTTTATGGATAAGTATGTGTCAACTAGCTTTTTGTGCATAGATGCAGAGCACATTAAAAAACTGAATATTCCATCCATATAAATGAGCCGCTATATTCTAGTGATTAGAAGCATAAACTTGGATGCCAAGCAGAGAGTGTTTCCATCCCCAGCTCCACCCTGCATCGCGATGTGACTGCAAGTTACAGTTTCTCCATCTATAAATTGGGAAAACAATATAGGACTTAACTCCTAAGGTGGTTTTTGAAGATTATATATCAAAATGTATGTAAGGTCCTCAGTTCAGTACCTGACATACTCTAAGTGCTCAGTAATGTTAGGTAATATATTTGAAGGTGATGGTGCTACCGGACTGGATCTCAGTGCAGGCACATGTGATAGTGAAGAATGTTCATAGATGACCAGTGGCCTTTTATTGAGTGAGAGAAACACATTGCATGAGGCTGGAGCAGTGCTTTCCCATGCTCCGTATGTGTCCAGGTTCCCTGTGGAGCTTTTAGAGGAGACCGATGCCCAGCACTATTCCTGGAGATGTAGATTCACTTGCCTAGAGTCTCAGGCACCCAGCCAGCCCGGTTGAGAGCCCTTCGGCTCCAGCACAGTGCTCCACAGTTACTGAGGTCATGGCCACCAGCTGTACCTTGGTGTCGTCTAGCACAGAGGTGTTCGTTGTTTGAGGAGAGACAGGCTGGGAGTCTGAGCATTCATTCAGATCCGTCCCCATCTCTGAGAAAAAGATTCCTAGCATAGCATCTGCTGATATGGATTTGAGTAGGAAATGGGCCTCATGCACTATTCACATTCCTCTTTTACCCCTCAATCCCGTATGTGCAGTCCTCATCCCAGTAGACTTTATGTTAGTCAGTAGAAGTACAGCTTTGTACATTGTACTGAAGCTGGCCAGCACTTTAATTTTTTGAGGGAAGAGATATTTTGCTCCGCTTTTGCATTTGGCCTATCATGTCTTATGTTATAAACATTTCTAGGCCCTTCCCTTTCTCTAAATTTCAAACTCCTCTTGAAGAATACCTGTGTCTTACTTATTTTAAATTTCCTAACAGCTCATTGCTTTGCACATTGTAAGCTTAGAGTGAAATTTCTGGGAAATGGATTAACCATGAGAAATTACTAAGCAGTCATGGACATGAGCTGTGAGAATGTATTCTGGTGATATGGTGTAAATTATCCATATCAATCACATATAAAAAACACATAGATCTAAGAAAATAAGTATGAGTGCAACATTACACTTTCACAATAAACCCAGACTTCTATTTATTGGACCTTCGGGAATGGACGAGGGAATCTTTTGGTGTTAATGCCATTGAATCTTGGGTAAGAAAACCCTACCATTTCATCTTTTTTGACAAAGTTATAAATTAATTTCCTGGAACTTAGAGAAAAGAATACTATACTTAAATGAAGTTCAGATATCTGAGAGTCACACTAAGGCCAAGTAACAAACAGCAGGAACAAAGGAAAACACTAGAACCAAGTGCTCCTAGACGAGGTGGTCAGCTTTCTGTATTTGAGAGTTGATTGAATATGAGAAGAAATCTTATGTCCCCTCCACAACTTACATCAGCTTCTCTGAGCACACCTGTGACCACCCTGTTGGATTCTGTGGGGAAGATCACAGAAACACAAGATATGACTTCTGCTCTCATGAGGTTTGCCTCTGGCCTGAACGCCTCCTCGAGCTATAGGCAATCCAGGTGCCTGCTGGCATGTCCACTCAGATGTTGTGTTTCACGTTCGGCATACTAAACCTCGTTCATCTATACCATGGCATGTGGAGCTTGAAGGAGCCTCAGCTTTACCTCCCAGCGTTTGCTGATGGAATATTGTTGCCAGACCCATTTCTTCTTGCCCCGAGGATCCTATCCCTTTCCACTCCTGCCATTATCCAATCATCAATTCACGTAGCCCCTCACTCTACGATCCTCCCAACAGATCATGATTGTGTCTTGGATTCCCGTAGTTCTGTGTTTGTACTTCATTCCTTAAATTGGTGTAACCGATGTTTAAATTAAATATTTAAATTAATTTAACCCATACTTACTTCCCCATCACTTGGTAAATTTCTTGTGGAAAAAGGGTATCTTACTAATCTTGTGTGCCTTTCGTGTTTCTTCGCACATAGTGTTCTATACATATCTGTTGAATGAATGAGTGAAGAGAAAAGGAAGACTGTCTAAGATGGGTCAATTGATGCCGAAGTGTTTGCAGACAATACATTTGGTAGATGCTCATATTTTTATATTGCTGCTGCTCTAGCCTTTTAAAATATGCCATATTTGGCCGGGCATAGTGGCTCATGCCTGTAAGCCTGGCACTTTGGGAGGCCAAGGTGGGAAGACTGCTTGAGCTCAGCAATTTGAGACCAGCCTGGGCAACATGGGAAAACTCCATCTCCACAAAAAGATTCAAAAATTAGCCACACATAGTGGTGTATGCTTGTAGTCCCAGCTACTTGGGAGGCTGAGATCAGGGAATCACTTGAGCCCAGGAGGTTGAGGCTGCAGTGAGCGGTGATCACACCACTGTACTCCAGCCTGTGTGACACAGTGAGACCTTGTCTCCAAAAAACCAGGAAACAAACAAACAACCACAAGAAGAAAAAACAAATCTGCCATATTTACTTTGATTGGTTCAAATCTTTAAGAGAGACAGCCTCTACTATCACTTGTAATATTTTAAATCCCTTGAAAACAGTGGTGTGATCTTACAGTGGAAAATTCACCAACCTGCCAACCCTGAAATAGACGGAGCCTCAGCCCCAGGCCCTTTCTTTGTTTATTGGATTTATCTAGTGCCTTTGCTTTAGAGCTGAGAGGACATATGCTATTCACCTGGAGAGATCCCGTATTTCAAAACAACCAGTAGCCAGTAAGAATGGAGAAGACAGCAGACACTGCCTCTGATGTTGACATATCCTGCTTTGTCTCCCCTCGCTTTCCCTTAGGAAAGAAATGTTTCATATTCACAGCACAGTCAGTACTCCTTGCCTGTCACCAGGCCCGGGGCAAGAGAAGCCCGGAAAGGAGGACCTCGCAGGTACCTAGGCCTCTCGAAGTCACAGCTGGTGGCGTGAGGGACCGACCATCCACACACCGGGCCACACAGCACCTGGTCGCAGCCTGCTCGTGGCCCTGCCTCTTAAGGCGATGAGTTCTTCTCTCTCTGCCTCATCTCACAAATCTTCCCTCTGGCCCTCACCCTCCTCCCATCTCTGCTTGCTGCCTTATCTCCTTGTCACAGTACTAGAAAGGGTGAGCCGACCAAAGCCATCCTGAGCACTGCCATGGTTCTGGTTCATTAGCAGCACACAGAACAAGTAAGGAGGGGTGGACAGAACAGACAGGATCCTGCCGACCATGAGTGGGTAACAAGCATATCCATGCAAGGTTTTCCAGCTCACGTGAAGCCGTGTCTCTTGGAAGCCTACCCCTAGAGCTCCTGCATGAAGGAATGCACCTCCCGCCCCTCAGCCTTTGCTGGCACCTTTCCCAACACAGAGGTGCTCCGCCGTACCCAGCAAACAGTTATCTTCACAATGCAAGGAAAGTGATACCTGTAAGTGGAGGTGCAGCAGAGAAAGCCAGAGAAAATGTTGCAGAGAAACCCCTCCAACTGAAATGACGAGCCAGTAGTCGTCTTTTTATGCCCATCCTCTTCCACCTCCCTCTCCACAAAAATAAATAAATTAAAGAAATTCAGCACCTGTGGAAAACTCTGCCAAGAGGAAATGACCTCCTGTGTGGTTTGTCAGATTCAGGTTCTTCACACTTTCCTGGGAACAAAGGCTGTCTACATATTACCTGTCAAGTGAGGACAATGGTGAGGCTCTGCAAACCATTTTGAATCCTTGGGTTATTTGGGGAGGAAGTTATTGAAAAAAAAACAGCCTGTGGGAAAATGTTTGATTCTATTTTATTCAGGCTCAGGCTGAATTTTTTATGGCATTTCAGAGCAGTGGAGAAGCCTTGGGGACAGGAGGACAGTGGGAGGGTCCTGTGCCAGTCAGAGTGCAGGGCTGTGTTTTCTGGCTCATTTCGATTGCTCAAACACACTTAATGATGGCCCCACAGGGTAGCAGGTGGCTGGACACACAGCAGCTAAATCCCTGGCTAAGGATCTGTGAAAGGAGTATTTCCACGTGGCAGGCACGGGAACAGGCCCCTCCAGTCCTGGTCCGTACTCCTTCACCCTTCCTGACATTCATTCCCAGGTCCCTCACCTGGCTGGAGTTCTCTTCAGACATGCTGAGTATTGTTTGAGAATGGAGGGGAAAGAAACTTGAGGGCATGTAGGCCTAGGATCTTTTCTTTGCAGGGATGGGGATCCTTCAGTGTAGGGCATAGTACTTGGACAGTGTTTTCCTGTTGAGTATTACGAGAGGAGAGTTGGTACCTTTGAGGTTTCCCTCAGTGAGCAGAGGATTCGTGCCTGAAGCACCTGTGTTATTCCCTGAGCAACTTATCAACAGCCTTGTTCCTGCAGTTCTTTGTTTACATTTATGTTGTGAATTGGTTTTTCTGTGTTTTCTTTCTGTACTTTATTAGAATCTGGTGTGATAACAGGGATAGAAACCACAGTCTTCTTGATAAATTTGTTTCTCCCTTCCTTCTTTGCCATATCAGTGAGGTCAAGGCAGGAGACAGAAACCGTGCCATTTGTTTGGTTTTTAATACAGAGAATTTAACCTAAAGACGTGTTAGCCTTTGAGGGAGGTGATTAAGAAGTCAAGAGGAGAATGTGGAGGTGTCATGGAGGTAGATGGCAGAAAAGCATCTCCCCACTCTGGGGCTAAGGGAACAATGGAAGAGGCTGGAATTAATGAAACTTAAAACCTCAGTGGAGGGTCCTTCAGAGCTAAGGCTCAGACCCCTAAAGAGAAGGACAAGCCAAGCAGATGTCTCTGAGCTCAGAGGAGGGACCCGTGGGGCTGGGACCCACCTCCAAGGAGAGGGGCTGTCCTGGCGGCTCTGAGAGAGGGGTTCGATGAGGCTGATGCTGTGATGTTGGGAGAACTGTGATGTGAATGAAGCCTCTGCTCCTGGTTGCCAGTGTGTAGGAGCCATGTTGCTGAGCCCCTGACAGGAACAGGAAGCCAGCAGAATGGAGCCAACCCCTTCTCCTCTGTCCGGCCAGCAGCCTTCCTCCAGGGCCAACTGGAGGAGCTTCCCAGGGAGCCTCTGGCCAAGCTGAAGTGCGGTTTGCAGAGCCCAACCCAGTCTCCCACAGCAGAGTGCAGAAAGCGGGTTTGCAGCTAAGCTGAGAGGCCACAGCCCAAGAGCAAAGCCAAAGGCCCCTTCTGTCTTGTAACTTTGAGCCCTGCACTTTCTCTTGTTGTTTCTTCCTCTCTAGCTCTGAGTTTGACCCTTTAGCTCTTCAGAGAAAAGGTCTAAAAGACCCTCAGCATTTCCAAGTGTCCATTTTATAATCCCTTCATCCCTTCTGCCTAGGAGGTCTACCGCTTAATCCTTTGATATGTACCTAAGGGGAAGTGACGTCTCAGCTGAGCCGCCAATCACGCGCTCTTTCTGACGGTTTTCCCTTCTGTCGGCATTTCTCTGATGGCCCTTCCTCCCATTTCCTGCGTCCCTGGTACCACAGCCAGATCGAGGCTGGTGAAACCAGAAATCATAAAAGAGAGCCACAGACTTTCTAATTCAAGTCCACAGATGTTGGTTATTTCCACTGTGTGCCAGGCACTATGGTTAATAGAACGAGGGAGAAAATGTGATCCCTGCCCTTAACACTTGCCATCAGGTGACACAAACAGAAATGTAAACTCTTCCCCAGGTTTCAGACTGGGATGGTCATTGCCACAGCTTGAGGAGGTGGGAGAAGCAGATAGATGTGAACTAAATTGTGGTTGGCCATGAATGGAAGAGCAATAAAATAATAAACACATCTATATTTACTATATGCTTTACCAATACCGACACCGTTAATGCTCACTGGCAACACCATGACAGACGACTGCAATGATCCCCCTTTTGTAGATGGGACATTGGGCCATTAAGGAAATGCCAAAGATCACAAAAGCTAGCAAGTAGCAGAGCTGAGTTGTAGCGGCTGAGTGACCTCCCCCTTAGACTTCGTTTGAAGATGAGATAAAGTAACAGTGCCTGGCAAGAGAAAGGGGGTAGTTAATTATACCTTACCTTGTATGGAGTTTTGTAATTTACAAGGGTTTTAAATATGTTACCCCATTTAATTTTCGTAATAATTCGATGAGGTGAGGATGTTAGTCTTATTTTGTAGGAGTCTACTGAAGCTAAAATAGGAATAGAGATGGTCTCTAAGAGACAGGAGAGGGGCCACCACCATTATACGTTCAGCATATTCAGGAAGGCCGTCAGGAAGAGGTGATGCTCTGTTGGGTGTGCTGTGATTTATGGCTGAACAGGAGATTTGGGAGTCACACACACGATAGTTTTTGGAGAAAAGAAGACATCCCTAAATTTGGTTTCCTAGCTAGTGCTGTGTGCGGAACCATTATCATTCATTTTGCCTAAGGGAAATTAATCATTAAAGGGCTTAGAATGTTAGCTCTTAATTGATGATTTTGCTTGTTCATAGCCTCTGCGACATTGCGTAGAATTTATTTGATGGAACACTAAAAAGCTACTTTTCCAGATATCAAATAGTAAATATTCTTAAACCAGCAAGAAGCCCACGGTCATTTTGAGAAACAGGAATAGTGATTTGAGTGGAGGTGAGATATGAGGTAGCCTGCAAGTCGGATGTGAATGCCCCTGCCAGGTTCTCTTCTGGCCTCTGGTAACCAGTAGAATCCAAAATTTGGGTTGCACTTGGTCTTTTCTGTTTACAATGTAGGAAGGACAAGCTCACTTACAATCTTTGTCAGGGTTCCCCTGCCTAACGTGGTTAAATCCAGCATGTCTCAGAGGTACTTAACAATGGCTCAGGGTTTTCACGGTCCCCCTCATGACACGCTGTGGGACAGTTTTGGTCAGTGTGAGGTGCTGAGCACCCACTTTTGCAGATGAGGAAACCTGGATGCAGAAAGCTGACAGTTTGTGCCTGGTCAGGGAGAAGCAGGCCTGGCCCTGGCACTGCTGCCCTAGACGGTAAGCAGCTGCTCCAGAAAGCACTCAGTACCTTCTTCTTCTCCATGCTAAGTTTGGCATTTGACCCAACAGATGGCCAACAACTTGTAAATATTCACCTATGTTTTGTTATTTGAATGAACTGATCATACTGAGACTTGTACTTGCTGGATGGAAGGTGTGGCTGTCTCTGGGAAGGGGAGAGTGACCTGACCCCTTGAGGGCTTTGAGCCATGTTTGCCGAGACGGCTGGGTCTGCTTCTGCTCCTGGTGCACAGCGCCACATTTTGCACTTGCCTCGTCTAAAATTCCCTTTTCCCCTCTGACCTATGAGCTCTTGGGAAGCAGGGAGGAAGTCTGAGTGGCTGAAACAGCCATCGCAGGCAAGACACATCGCAGCGCCTGACGCTCTTTCTCTGGTCTGATGTTTGAGTTCTGCAGGCCACCGCCAGAGCCCAGAGCCGGCCATTTCTCCAGCAGCACTCCGTATTCACATCACTCTGCTAACCAAGGCATCACAGCGGACCCCTGTGAACTTTGGTGTAGACTTTGTTGAACTCATTTGAATTTGGTATGAAAGAAAATAACATTTCGCATTTCCCCCTAATGTGGAAAATTGAACTCATTGTCTTTTTTGTTGAAGTATACTCTAATGTTAACAGGTGGAATTTTATTTTAAATATAGAAAAGCCAATTTTTTAAAACATGCAAATGCATAAACTGTAGCCAATATTTCCTTCCATGACATAATTTCTCTAGGTCATGACTAACATTGATATCCTTTTTCCTTTAATTTTCTTTATCTAGTACTTGATATTTAGAAAATATATGCTATGTTTAAATTATACAGCATAATAATACGGTAGCTATCCCTGAAGCCACCACCTGACCTGTGATAAATCTCACCAGTCCCTGGGGTCACCATGAGTTTTCTTCTCCATCCTGTCTCCCTGCCACCCCTTTCCTTGCCCAGAGCAACTCTGATATTTTCTCTTAAAAATTTAGGTGAAAGATGGGGCAAGAAGGCTCACGCCTGTAATCCTAGCACTTCAGGAAGCCAGGGTGGGAGGATTGCTTGAGGCCAAAAATTCAAGATGAGGCAAGGCAGCATAGTGAGACCCTGTCTCTGCAAAAATAATTAGTCAGGCATGGTGGTACCTGCCTGTAGTTCCTGCTACTCTGGAGGCTGAGGCTGTAGGATCACTTGAGCCCAGCAAGTCAAGGCTGCAGTGAGCTATGACTGTACCACTGCACTCCAGCCTGGACGACAGAGGGAGACCTTGTCTCCAAAATAAATAAAAAAATAAATGAGTAAGTAAGTAAATAAATAACTGGTCATGTTTAGCTTTTTTGTCTTCTCTCCATTTCTACCCTGTAATTGAGAGTTGATGTGAGACTATTTTCTGGAAGTATCAATCAATAAATGTTTTCAGAAGTCATCAACTCAACATAGCCACTTTCCCTGGTTATTTCTGTCACTGAAAGGGATAGAGAACAATGCTTCCAACACAGGCATAGGATGAATGTCTACTGGGGGACTGGGGTCACTGCAGAGAAACAACAGAAACAGTGTTCATTCTTTGGCACTGTGGAGGTCAGGAAGAAATCTAAAACATGTAGTATCAAAGCATCTGGCCCCAAAGGACCACTAGACCAGGACATAGGGTTAGGGGCAGGGTGAGGAAGAAAGGAGGAAGGTCAGATTCAAGGGGGTCCAGTCTATAAAAGGCCTTCCTTCTGTGAGATTTGGAAGTTTGACATTTACTCCAATTTTGAACAAGTCATTGGAAATCAATGTCTTAAGTTCTTTGGGTTCATTTTGATTTGTTCCTTTTCCTCTATACACTGCAACAGTCAGAAGGCCAGCTCTGTGTGGATTCAGGCAAATTCAAGTGACTTCGCTAGCTGGGCTTCAGTTTTACCTTGCAGCATATATAGTCCCTGTCAGAATGAGGGCCTTGCAGAGACTGAGATGTTGTAAAATTAACAAGAAACTGTGAGCCAGCTCTGAGAGTTTCATCCTCTAAGTATATTTGAGGTTAAATTCAAGGTTGGGGTTCCCAAACCTAGCTCACACTATGTGTGTTTTCGCCTAGCATCTCCACTCATTTCAAATGAGGCAAATGGAAGGCTTATATCTGTCTCACAGTAAGCATGATTAACTGGGAGAAACTATAATCAAAACCGTACGTGAGTTCACTTAAAGTATGTGATGGTGCAAGACCATGACGATACAGAAAAGAAATGGAATGGAAGATCTACACAGATGGGCAAACCTTCTGCAGATATTTTACCTCTGAGAGGAAAAATAGAGTGTGACAGTAATGCTGCCTCCAGAAAGACTAGTTATTTAACCGAAAAAAAAAATGAATGTAAAAGTTGAAGTGTTTGATAAGTTCTGAAGATGAGATAGAGAGGCAGAATAGAAAAGAGAAGTTCCCTGTATTTCTTCTATCAATATATTTATTCATTTTTTTGTTTTCATAAAAACATTTGCAAGATTAATTTACATGCTATACAATTCACCCATTTAAGGTCTGTAATTCAGTGGTGTTTTTCAGTATATCCACAGATATGTGATCTCCACAGTCGATTTTAGAACATTTTCATCACCCCACAAGATACTGTACTTTTGGCATTTTTATTGTGTATAAAATACCTGCCCAGATGTTCAAAGGCATTGAAATGTCATGAACTCCAGGCTGAGGCCTCCACCTCCTCTGCAAGTCCTTCCCTAACCAGAGGCACATGCGATATTTTATTTAACAAAGATTTCTGAGGTCTGCTGCTTTTGTGTGTGTGTGTGTGTGTGTGTGTGAGAGAGAGAGAGAGAAAAACCACTAAGTTCAGGCAGGGGCCTTGAAACCTTGCTCCAGACCCTAAGTCCCCATGAACCATGAAGATTTTGGAGCCACATGCAATGCAAATGGGCTCTTACTCTCCTGTCTAACTAGAGTAGCACACTGTAGCTCCATTTTCCAAATGCATGATCTGTTTAAGTGAAGCATTCTAGAGCTTTAAGGCAAATATGAAAGGATTCAAAAAGACTTAAAACTCTGTTTCTGTCCTCAAGGAATTGACTAGATAGTTGGGGGAACATGATATTGAAACATCAAAAGTTAGTTGAATACAAGGTTACCATAATGATTGTTCCATATGATTTCATTATAGAAATACAGAAATTCTGTCAAAAGTTAAGTACAAATATGGGAAACAGTACAATGTAGAGGGATGTTTAGAACTTGGTGAGTCTCGTGTGGTTTCTTAATGAAGTAACAGAACCAAAGTTGCCTGAGTGGGAACTGTGCCTAACTCTGGCCAACACAGTATACTTCTGGTACTCAGTGAAATTGAGTAAGAATAAAAACAAAATATTGGAACAAAGTGAGAAAATCTGTAAATATCAAAGCAGCATGAAATCATAAGTTAAAACAACCCGAATTCATAAAATACCAAACTCACCAGCCAAATTTGATAAGCAGTTTTTATTAAAAAATGAATAGATGGAATTAAAAGTAAGGGCCATCAAACATTTAGATGTAAAACGAAGTAACTGATAGTGCATGCTATTTTTTATAGGTAAAGCTGATTTTTAAGTTAATTTAGATAAGAACACAATCTCATGGGCTATAAACAGACTGGAAGTGCTTATGACTCAAGATAATTAATCTAAAAGCTAAATTAATCATTTGGAAAGGAAATGTCATGGAAGGCACCATCGGGATAAATGTTGGATTTGGTCTTATTTACATAATGGTTAATTAGGCTGAATAGACTACTTCTGGAAACAGTAGTAGAAACTTGGACTAAATGTTTGTGTCCCCCCCAAATTCATACTTTGAGATCCAACCACCAGGGTATTAGGAAGTGGGGCTTTAGAGAGGTAATTAGGTCATGAGAGTGGGTCTCTCAGGAATGAGATTAGTGCCATTAGAGGAAGACACAGCAGGGCTTGCAGCTCTCTCTCTCCCCCCGCCATGTGAAGATACAGCAAGAAACCGGCTATCTCTAAGCCAGGAAGAGGGCCTTCAAGCACCCAACCATGCTGGTACCCTGTGGCCTCCAGAACAGTGAGAAGTAAATGTTTGTTGTTCTTCAAGCCACCAAGTCTGTGGTATTTTTGTTACAGCAGCCCGAGCTACAGCAGAGCCCTTGGTTTTAAATGGGAGGCCTTGGGGCCGGGCTCGGTGGTTCACACCTGTAATCCCAGCATTTTGGGAGGCTGAGGCAGGTGGATCACCTGAGGTCGGGAGTTCGAGACCAGCCTGACCAACATGGAGAAACCCTGTCTCTACTAAAAATACAAAAAAATTAGCCAGGCGTGGTGGCAGGCACCTGTATAATCCCAGCTATTCGGGAGGCTGAGGCAGGAGAATCACTTTAACTTGGGAGGTGGAGGTTTTAGTGAGCCCAGATCGCGCCATTGCACTCCAGTCTGGGCAACAAGAGTGAAACTCTATCACAAAAAAAAAACAAAGGAGGGGTGGTGGGGAGGCCTCAAAGTACAGGGGGTAACAGCACAGCCTGGCCTTAGTAGACCTACATTTGACCTTGGCTCTGCCACTTACTGGCTGTTGGACCTTAGACAGCTTAGTTAAGGTCTCTAAGTCTCAGTGTCCTTGTGGACACATGGAGTGGTAATGGTGGCTATCTCGTGGGGTTGTGCTGTGTGTTAATGAGATAATGCACATGAAGTGGCTGGCACAGTCTCTGGCACACAGCACCCCACAAACAGTGAGCACTGGTAATCATATAATCACAATCAGAATCAGGGGATATGTGTTCTGATCTAGAAAGAGAACAAGTGCCGAAGAAGCTGCAAAGTGGTCCTTTAACTAAACGTGGCCATGGTTCGAAGCTGACTGAAAGTCACCTTGGCAATGTCATAACTGTGGAGAACTTGTGGAGAAAACAGAGATCCTCCCCTGTTTGACACTCTTTCCAAATAATTTCTGAGCTGAGAAAGAAAACCAAAAAACATAGTAACTTAGCCTAAAGGGAAGGAAACCAGAGAATAACTTAATAATGATTGACTAGCATGGAAAAATTTGCAAATGGAGAATGATAATATTACCCTGTTTCAGTAACATTAAAAAGGAGAAGAGAGTTTTAAGGTAAGGGGAGGATTTTGGTGCAGAAAGAAACTTTACTGAAATAAGGGTGCTGCGGTACTGGGTTGTATTAACAACTGACAATGTGTTATTAGCTTTCTTGAGAATGTTTATGAACAGATTCATGGGAGCTGAAGAATTTTTATTCAATCACGGAATGATAAAAGGGAACGTCCAGCCAGGCGCAGTGGCTCACACCTGTAATCCCAGCACTTTGGGAGGCCAAGGTGGGTGGATCATGAGGTCAAGAGATCGAGACCATCCTGGCCAACATGGCAAAACCCCATCTCTACTAAAAATACAAAAATTAGTTGGGCACGGTGGTGGCCACCTATAGTCCCAGCTACTTGGGAGGCTGAGGTAGGAAAATTGCTTGAACCCAGGAGGCGGAGGTTACAGTGAGCCAAGATCAAGCCACTGCACTCCAGCCTGGCAACAGAACGAGACTCCGTCTCAAAAAAAAAAAAAAGGGAACCTCCCAGGGTTTTAACCTTGGAAGGTGCATGGAGACATTTGTATTTCAGATATGGGGGCTAGGCCCAGAGCAGAGGACAGTTAGGATGGAATAGCATTGTTAAACCAGAATCCCACTTTTTCCGCTTCCCCTCCCCAGTCCCTTTTGGCAAGCTTATAATTTATAACGGAGTCATGGACAACTGTGAAACTTGTGTATCTGTTGAACTCTCCAAATCAGTGTTTTGTCCAGAACACTGTGACGTCTGTGCTTTGTGAATGTTCTTTCATATCATCTTCACCACGGTATGCTGCCACAGGTGCTGTCTCCCTTTTATAGATGAAGAAACCGAGGCATATTGGCCTCAGTCATGTGTCAAGCCCACGGCACACCAGTCAGGGCCAAGGCCTGACCGATTTCGGCTGGTAAAGATACAAGGGGCCACTCTATTTTTTATCGTTTTATTTTTTGACACAGGGTCTCGCTCTGTCGCCCAGGCTGTAGTGCAGTGGCACAGTCTCGGCTCACTGCGACCTCTGCTGCCTGGGCTCAAACAGTCCTCTAACCTCAGCCTCCCAAGAAGCTGGAACTACAGGCATGGACCAACATGCCCAGTTAATTTTTGTATTTTTTTGTTAAAATGGTTTTTGCCACGTTGGCCTGGCTAGGAGCCTCTGTAGATTTAGACAGCTTATTACTTACGTAGACGCAGAAGGAAGAGTAGCCAAAGGTACCAGCTCCCACACATCACAAAAGGAGGATCCTGAAACAAAGGGAGGGTATGTTAGTTTAGCAGGGCGGTCATAAACAGGTACCACAGCCAGGGTGGCTTAAACAACAGAAACTTATTGTCTGTCAGCTCTGGAGGCTGGAAGTCTAAGATCAAGGTGTCGGCAGGGTTGATTCCTTCTGAGGATCTGTTTTGTGTCTCCTTCACCTCCAGTGGTTTGCTGGCAAGGTATGGCATTCCCGGGCTTGCAGGAGCATTTTCCCAGCCTCTGGCTTCATCTGCATGTGGTGTGCTCCCTGTGTGCGTGCCTGTGTCCAGATCTCCCCCATTTCATAAGGATACCAGTCATATTGCATTAGGGTCTGCTCCAATGATTTCATTTTAAATGTATTACCGCTGTAAAGATCCTGTCTCCAAGTAAGCTCGGATTCTGAGGTACTGGGGTTTAAGACTCCCACATATCTATTTTTAGGGGGAAACACAAGTGAATCCGTAATAGAGCAGGTGATTACAATGCCAGCTGTGACAGCCCATTGCAGAGAAGCCAGTTAAAGGCTGCAGCTAAGACGTTTTATATTCTATGCTACTATTCCAAGGAGGGGAGCCAGAAAGCCTCATACCCCTTCAGAACCTGGAAGGTGAGGAGAGACTGCCTCGTGACAACTTCCCAGGGAAGTAGGGAGATGGGCAGGAGATGGCTCCTGGTAGCTCCTTGAAGGCCTGGAACACCAGAGGATCACAAGGCATTTATCCTTTCAAGACACAGATGAGCTGTGGTTCAAGTGTTTGTTTGGTGGCTTATGCAGCTATGTGCAAGATGGCCAGGGGCCCCAACAGAGCCGTTCCTCTGTCATCGGTCGTAGGACAGGGGCAGATTCTAAGCCAGCTCTGCCACACTCCCATCTACAGCCCTTGAGGTTTGCAGTTTCCCTGGACACCAATTCTTATGTCGACTGGTTGCTGACATTTTGTTGATGTCTTGGAGTCATAGGTCAGTTTCCCCCAGAAAGCAAACTCTGAGGCAGAGATGAACATGCCAGAAGCTCATTAGCAGATGCTCACAGGATCAACACCTGTGGAAAGGCAGGGGTGGCAGCAGGAGTGGGTAGGGGAGGAGGTGGGCTGCCGTGCACTCACTACCAGGCCCTCAGCTGACCCCAGGCAGCTCTGAAACTACGGAATTGTCTGAGCTGCAGGGAAGGGTTTCTCTTCTAGCCCATAAAAGGCAGACTTTTTTTATTGAAATAAATATGCTGCATTGCAAGTAGTTACCACAAGACAAACGATGATTGCCTTCATGTATGATTTTATCATTAAGTATATATTCTTAACAGTATCAAGGTATACACAGTATATGTACATACATGTATATATCATGTTAGTAAAGTATGATTTTCGTATTTTTTAACTCACTTAAGACAGTCATCACAGCTGTCTGTATTTGAACTGCATGACACAATTTTGAGTCTGGGTCACAGACCAGATCCTTATTCTGGTCATTGAATGACTTTATTGGGTTTGTGAATCCTGAAAGTTCTATATGAAAATCTGTATTTAAGAAGATATATACATTTCTGGAACGAGAATTTGAATCTGTTTTCATATTCTCAGGGAGACCTGTGTCCTGCTCCCCGACAAAGTTAAGAACCATTGTGTAAAGAAACAGTCATGTTGTGGTTGCTTTGTAGGCTGCACTTTGCCTGCTCCACACACACAGCAGTGATAGATCAAAATCTAAAAAGGGAAAATGAAAAAGTCATAATCATGCCCCCTACCCCCCTAAAAAAGATATATCACTATAGACAAGAGACACACACAAAGCAGAGTGTGAAACCAGACACTGTGGGCTGCAGGATCACAAGCCGGGAGGTGGAAACAGAGGCTGAGCTCTGGTGGCAGTAAGACTAAATGTGCCAGGCCAGAGCATGTGCTCTGCTTGAAAGCGGGCAGGGTAGTGGTCCTGTCCTCTGACCTAGAAGGGAGGTCCAAATCACTGCCCGCCATAACCTCTAGCCTATAGAAAGCTTTGATCCTGGGAAGAGCACAGGAAAGAGACAAGGCCTCCTTCTCAGGAACTGAGCCAAGTACCCCATGTCATCATCAGCCATATCACCATTGAGTAGAAACCCAGACCACCATGTCAGCTCCATTCTGTGTGAGGGGTTCAAGCAGAGGAACCATAAAAACCTCTGAGCAGGGAGGGTGATCAGCAAGAGAACATTCACAATTATCCTCCATACAGGCCAAGCCTGCACACCCAAATTCCACGCCACGTGAGGAACTCTGACCTTGGGGTGTCAGCCATCCAAATCAACAATCAGAATGTGAATTCACTGAGAGTAAAGGAAAATAAAAAAAGCTATCTTGAAAAACAAATGCGTGATGCCCTCAAAGAGACCATTGGATAAATAATAACCATTAAAAAAAAAGGAAAATTCTGAATAAGAGGCAAAAACTGGCAGAAATGAAGGGAAAGTAGATAAGCGACAAAATGAGAATCTCAGAAATGAGTGATAGATTCATTAAAATAAAGAAGGAAAAGCAGATGAGACTGGTAGACTCAGTTGACAGGAGAATTAGTTAAGAAACTATTACTGAAGAATTCACCCAGAATGCGGCACAGACACTCACAGAATAAAACCTAAACTAGGTCAGTTAAGAGGAAAGGAAGATAGATTCAGAAGCTCCACAGTATTGATTATTGCAGATCCAGGAGAGAATGAAAGGAATGGCAGAGAAGTAGTGCTGGAATTTTTCAGAACTGGAACAAGATGGGAACCGTCTGATTGAGAGCACTCTCAGAGTACTGAGCAGCATAAAGAAGGATAAATGCAGACCCAGCCTCATCAGAGTCAAATTGCAGAGCCTCGGGGATAAAGATACACCGCTTCCAAACTGCCTGGAAGGAAAGACAGATTACCTGTGAAGAAGTAGCACTGACTGACAGCAGACTTGTCACCGTTACTAATAGGCAGCGGGGAAATTGTCAGAGTGCTTAGGGAAGACAAACATGCAGCTAGAATTTTGTGTCCTACCAAATTATTAAAGTGTGAGGAGTTTCAGACATGTAAATACTGAGAGAGTTTGCCTCCTGTGGACTTGCACTGCCAAAAAAACTGTTGAAGGATACTTATCTGAGAGAGCAGAAGTAAAAAAGAAGGAAGGGTGTTAGGACTAGGAAAGGCCCAAGATTTTACCTCAGGTTGGATTTTTTTTTTTTTTTTTTTTCACCTCAGTGCAGGTTAACAAGGTACCACTGCACTTTCATAGATGCAGGCAGAAAGACAAGAGACTCCTGTCTCAAAGACCAAGGACTTTGTTACTCAGCACAGAGGCAGCGTGAGTCCTCTTAGCATTGGCTCTTCTAGTTTCCCAGTTCAATAGTGGGGAGGTGGAGCAGCTCCGGATGCTGTGCACACACGGGGCTGGAGCACAGCTCAAAAGCCTCAAGCTTGGGCTCCTTCCAGTATTTCATTTGTCCATTTACATGTGTTTGTTTTTATCCCAGTCTTTTAAAGGCACTGCTAGTAAACCTGCCCGATCTTTGTCCCTGAGGAAGACATTATGTTTATCGTTCCGGTGAGAGAACAAACCTGCTTTCTGCTCCAGAGGGAGAGACTCACCATCTTCCAGTGCTATTTGGTGTACCGACCACCACAAGTTTTATGAAAACTCCGTAGAGCACAAAGAGGTGGAATACAAGAAAAAAATATGGAATTTAAAAATATTTTTAACTGAAAATTAGCTGTTGGGTGTATTGTTTTACCTGGGATTTTGTTTAGAAGATGAAACTCTAGGTAAGAATAACCAGGAAGAGGGACTGCTAGGGAAAATGAAGCTTCCTGTCTTTTTTAGGAGTTGAATAGAGACACTAAATAGCTTTGTGCTTGGAACAATCTATTAAAGGATTTTATATATATATATATAATATATATATAATATAAATATAAATATTATATATACATATATTTCTTAAAGGAAGGAAATCCAACTTACTGTTTACACCAGAGGGAAAAATGTTAGAATATTTTGAAAATCAAGCATCTAATAGGAGGCAGAAAAGGAGAAAATTTATGAAAAGAGGAAGACTGGAAGACTGGTTAGCAGAAAACACAAATGAAGATGGTAGAAATAAAATATATTGGTTATCACAGTGAATATAGATTAAAGTGACCTGTTAAAAATCTGAAGCCACTGAGTCATCATGACCTTGTTCCAACATCTCAAGCAGGAAGGAAGGGTTGAAAAGCTGTCCCCACTGAGGTCTGAATTTTTAGTCTCCGCAGAATTGCCACAACATGTCATTGGTGAAACTGAGCTCATGCCCACTCCTCGCCTGGCCAATGGTGTAAATAACCATCACTCGTTTACACTAGTCTTGATTAACAAGTCATGACTTTCATTTCCTGGGACTGAGGAGGGACCTTTCCGAGAGATCAAGTGGGAGATTTTATTATCTTCTTGATAGATCAAGGAAATCAAGCAGATAAAAGAAAGGATAGAGAAGATTTTAATAATACAATAAAGAAGTGTGACCACACCAGAATGAGAGGTAATATACTTTTCAGGCACCCCGAGAACATTGATTATGTTGCTACTTTTTACTTGGGCATGGAATTATTATTATTTTTTTTTTAGTTTGCAAATATATGAATTTTGTGACTTTTAATGAATATCTTTTTATTGTGAGCTTCAAATTTAATTGCATTGATATCAGAAAACTTAGTATTACTCATTATTGGAACTTTGTTGTAATTTGCTTTTTAACCTTAAATATATGGATATTGTTTCAAGACCGTTGGAAGTAGCTGCAGTGCAATAAATGTAAGGGTAAGAAGAGAGTGTTACAGGAGTGTTTAGCATCAGTTTGCACATGTCCAAGTCATATGCCTGGTAGGAAAACTTTAAATTTGGGATCACACATGTTTGCCTATGCCATTTCTATTCATTAGGTACATAGCTATTTCTTCTTTACTGCCTTGGTTAGACCTGTGAGGAGACAGAGCACTGCTAATGGTGGGTATCTAGTTATCAGTTTAAGTTTTCTGTTTTGAGTGAAATATCCATTTGATCAAAGTTTCCAAGTTCATTGTTATTAGATGGTTCAAAATATTCACCTATGACTTTTAAAGTCTCTACTG
This sequence comes from Piliocolobus tephrosceles, assembly GCF_002776525.5. Taxonomy (NCBI): domain Eukaryota; kingdom Metazoa; phylum Chordata; class Mammalia; order Primates; family Cercopithecidae; genus Piliocolobus; species Piliocolobus tephrosceles. The sequence continues at coordinate 162,749,244 of NC_045438.1, read as the reverse complement.
TATCTGTAGTTTTTTTATTGAGAATTAAATCATTTATTGATTACACATGATAATGAATGATACACAAACTTCATTCCCATCTATAATTTTATCTGGTAGCAGATTCAATTTAGATATATTGCATAGGATGGGCCAACAATCATTTTTATAACCAGTAATTCCTTGATTTTGCTTGGGTAATCCCTTTTAATGGTGAACTTCAGGTAAAAACAGTAACCATCAGTTCAGCTACACCAAGGTTTCTGAAGACAATGGCTTCTCCACCCAAGCAGGTTGTATATAAACTCCAAATAGAACCTGGCATCACCCTGAAGGAATTCTAACTTCACATTCATGGGAGAAATTTACCAAGGTGGCTTCAGAGTAGACTAACTTTACACAGTACATTTAAAAACAAAAACAAAAACAAAAACACATTTATTCAGCATCACAATCGGACTATTACATTTAGCAGTCAACAGCATGGGTGCCAAAAAAAAAATAAAATCTACATTAAAACCCTTTGTTGGAATGCTTTACGCTTTCCACAGAACAGAAACTAAAATAACCTGTTATAGAGTTAGTCACAAATACAGTCCTCAATTTTTTTGCCCATGCACGTGAGTATTTGTCTAAAACATGTCTTCTTTGTAGCAGCTAGGCCCTGCCACTGTGCTTGCCTGAGTTCACAAATCTGTTGTAACCTGTAGCTTCCCTGATACTTCTCTGGCTCTCCTTTCCTGCTAAGCTTTGTTTTCTAATTAAAATCTTCTGCCACTGCCTTAGTTACTACTGCTACTGGAACTGCCCTAGCCACCTTGCTTTCGTGGTTTTGCAAAGTATTGGCCTCCACCACCATAGGGACCAGAGCTTCTGCCTCCAAAGTTTCCTCCCTTCATGGGTCCAAAATTTGAAGACCGATTGTTGTAATTGCCAAAATCATTGTGGCTTCCACCACCTCCAAAATTGCTTCCATCATTACCAAATCCATTATAGCCATCCGCACTGCCACCATATCCACCACCACCACAGCTGCCACCACAGCTACCACAACCACTGAAGTTTTCTCCACCACCAAAGTTGTTATTCCCACCGAAACCACCTCCACGACCACCAC
>NC_045438.1:162653148-162743148 GCF_002776525.5 Piliocolobus tephrosceles | reverse complement strand
CCTAGTTGTAGTGGGAAGCTATAGAAGGATAGGAGCAGAGAGATAAGTGACGTGATTTGATTTGCATTTCTGACAGGTCACCTTTAAATGGTCCCCTTTGGCTCCTAACTGTTAAAGAAGAAACAGTCACCAAATCCTGTCTAGCTTACACCTCTATTTCTGCCTTCCCATCCTGATTGTTCCAGGAGTTGTCAGGGCTCCTGGATCCCATGTTCTGTCCTGTGATTCAAACTCCCATCTGTTTTCTTCTTTGTCTTTTCAAGCATTCATTCTCTAGAGAAAGATGTTCGGTGTTCACTGCCAATTCTTTTGTCTTACTTTTCCCAGTCGTCTAAATGACTGAAGTACATCATCTAGAATTTTGCTCAACAACTTGTGGAAACAATAGTCCCTGAGCTCTCACATGTTTGTTTATACTTGAGTAACAGTTTGGTTAGAAGTAAAATCTTGGCTTGGTCTTTCTTTTAGGGAGGATCTTGTAAGCGCTGCTCAATTGTTCTTTCAAGTTTAATTTCATATAAAGAAATCTGATGCCATACTTGATCTTTTTGCTTTTTGTTTTAAAGGATTCCTTCTTTATCTTTCAAGTTTAATACTTTTATCAGGCTCCACCTCAGTATTGATCTATACTCCCTAGTATATATGATATATACTCCCTAGTATATATCATCGTGTTTCACAGATTGGACTCTTATTTATTTTAGGAAAATTTTCTTGAATTATATCTTTAGGGATTTGTTCTGATCCATTGTTCTGTTCTGTTTCATTCTTCAGGGATCCAGTTATGCATAAATAGGCTCTCCTTTGTCTGACTTCTGTACCTATTATTTTCTTTCTAATGTTTTAAAATTCTTATTTCCGCTTCATTTGGCATGCTTTCCTCATTGTTATCTTCTCTGTCCCTTACTGTGTTTTCTTCTGTCTTTTCTCCCTTGTGTACCTTCCATCTGCAGTTACTTTGCTTTTCTCCCTGTTCTGAGTTCTGCAAGCTCACATTTCAGCTCCTCCTGATTTCTTGCCATCTTTTCTCTGAGTTATTTCTGCTTTCTGGTCTTCCTTCGTAGAGAAATTGCTTCACTACATTTTAAAAATTCATTGTAAAATATTTAGCCAGAAATTTCATATGCCCCAATGGCAACATTTTTTTGTGACTTCTCCATTTCTCTGCCATTGTCTTCTTTTTTCCCTCAATTCTTTTTTAATTGATCTGTCAATGGTGTGCATATGATCACTTTTTTGCCACTCACATTTGAATACATTGGGTTTCCTGGACCAGCTATTTGCACAAGACTTGGGGGAGGTTAAGGGTTGACATAGCAGGAAGGGGCTGGGTAGACATTCAACCTAGCTTGTTTTCACGCTTTCTTTTTCTCCAGTGCCAAGAAACCAACTCTTTCTTTAAACATGACTCATCTCTTCGATTTTTTTGTATAGGTCTTCCTCCCACCCCAAATCTACACTTGTTAGAAACAGAAGAATTACCTTTGCCTACCCTATTATCAACACTTGGAGATAGAGACTTTACATTTCAGATTGTAACCCTTAGCTCTTAAAAAAAAAAAAAAAAAAAAACCCATGTTTTTGCTGGAGTTTTCTGAGATGTGCCACTCTGTGTATTTCATCTCTTCACTTCCTCTCATTTGGCTTCTACTTGATTTCAGCTGCTGTTGGCAGCCCTTAAATATATTTTGGAGCTTGCAGATGATATCTGTCTCCTAACTTTACAGAAAATAGAATGTATGGGGTAGTCTGGATCCCTGATGCTGTGGAGTGCCAATTCAGCCCTGGACTTTTATGTGAGAAAGAAATGTCCAGGAGTTTCCATGTTGATACTGGAAGTCTAGTTATTTACATTTGAAGAGAAGGAAAAATATTGGAACACGACTGATTGCTAAGTACTAATTGATATGCCAAAAGCATGTGACTTGTAATTTTTTCCCATTCTTTTTTAGTACAAGTTGAGTATCCCTTATCCAAAAAATACTTGGGGCCAGAAGTGTTTCAGAGTTTGGATCTTCTCAGATGTTGGAATATTTGCATATATGTAATGAGGTATCTTTGGGGATGGGACCCAGGTCTAAACACAAAGTTTCTTTCATATATACCTTATACACATATCCTGAAGGTAATTTTATACAATATTTTTAATAATTTTGTGCATGAAATAAAGTTTATGTATATTGAATAATCAGAAAGCTTCAGATTTTGGAGCAGTTTGGATTTTGGATCTTCAGATTAGAGATACTCAACCTACAGAAAACTCTGGAATCAGGGATTTGGAATTCATTCTTAATTTTTGAGCTTACAATCTCTTGCTTTCTGATATGGCTGTAGCGTCACCCTTGCCAGCGTCAAAAGTGAGATGAGTGACCTTTTCGCTTGGAGATTTTCAGAACCTACAAGGTTATAGAGAGATGCTAAAAACCTAGGAAGCTGAGAGAAATTTCTGTTGTGCTGGATGTGGGCATAGATGTTGCTTGAGAACGGGGTAAACGTTGAATTTTTTTGATAATTTGGTAGTATTCAAGGGGAATGCTGAATGGACATGCTAGCTGGAGAGATTGCAATGGGAGTGGGGTAGTGTCGGGGTCCTGTGGACCCAGGGACATATCAGGCAGGCAGACACCCCATTAAAAAAAAAAAGTCACTGAGAAAACATGAATTTTTTCTAAAAAAAATAGAGTGTTAGAAATACTTTTTTAATGCAGGTATACACACACAACCCCATACTGACTGCTAAAAGGTGAACTTTTTCAGTTCCTTCTGAAGGAGACAGTACTTTTGATTAGAAAATTGAAAACATTCCTCATTGGCACTGATCTTACAATATCTTAAATACATATTGTACAGATATTTAAAGACTGTTTTTTTGGAGCTATGCCAAAGGGCATGGCTGCCAAGGGCATGTGACCCTCTTAGTAAGGGGCTTGGTGATTGGAGTAAGGTTCCTATGGCAGAGATTCCTAATTATCTCTCAATATCCAATTCCCCCCATCCTTCCGCCTAGTGCCATTTTTGTAATAACAAAAACCTGATTTTTTAGCTCAGCAATTTCGCACCCAACTAGAAGTCTATACTTGTAAATTTGACCAATGATTTGTAAGTAGACATGTCTAGTGGTATTTCCAGAAGTTTCTTTAGAAATTGAACTTTTTTCTTCCTGCTACTTCGTTGTGAATGTTCTAGCTAGTATTCTGGCAGCCATTTTGGGCCATGGTGCGGCCTTGGCAATGGAGACTGTATGGAGTGGAGCAACAACATAGAAGAAGTAGCCTGGGGCTTGAATCTGTGTCACTTCAGCTCTGGACGTTTAGCTGAGAGAGAAATACCTTGTTTGGGCCACTTATTTTTTAGATCTCATTATTGACATCCAAAGCGAAACCTAGCTGTTATAGTACTGGGAAATATACCTGAGAAAAAGGACACATTATTTAGTAATGATGGCTTACTGTGCAGTGATCCTCAATAAGTATCTAGGGCAAGGGTTGACCAGATTGTGAATATTTTTGACTTTGTGGGTCATAAGATTTCTCTCATAACTACTCAAGTCTGCAACTGCAAAAGCAGTCACAGATAAAATATGAGCAAACGAGCCTAGTTGTGTTCCAATGAAGCTTTGACTATAATATCAGTGGAGTGTGAATTTGGCCCATGGGTTATAGGTTGCTAACCCTTGATTTAGGGGAGGGGGATACTTGAAGTATTTTTTATAGACTCTGACTCCCAAATTCCAAAACCCTCTACTAGGAGATCATCCTTCCTTGAGCACCCTGTGCCCACCCACCCCATCTCCCCACCAAGTCCCTGACTACTTAGGTGATACGAAGTGAATGGTCTCCTGACCTTGAACCTTGACCTCAAGATTTATTTTATTCTCTAAACACATAAATGAAATATAGCCAGATAGTGCAAAAGAGCTTCGACCCTTTCTTTGCCTAACATCAAAGCATGCTTATGTGTGAGATGTGATAGGACTGAGTGAAAGACAAAGTCATTGAACACGTTGCATGTTATTTTCTGAACAAAAACAGATCCCGAGATGTCTCAGGGAGACATAAACTGCCGAAGAAGTGCCTAATTTCATAATATTAGACAAATGGAGAAATTTTTTCTTGATTATGAATAACAGCTTGTGCCCTGAAGGAGGATAGATGTTCAGGTTAGAAAAAAATGGCATTTTGTTCCAGCCAGTCATTTAGAACCTTCTCCCAGAGGATCTTTTCCACTTAATCTATGGGCCACTTAATGTGCAGAAGAGTTCTTGTAGTTCTAAAATTTAATGTAACAAAAAATAGAATGGTGATTACCTGTAGGGAAGGGATCCAGGTTGCCATGTCCTTTAACATCTTTGGAATATTGTACTATACGATGCACTCACTAAATGGGTAACTTGAGAAGGCAGTCATGTATGTCAGCATATGAACTTGATATCCCCTCCAACACATTTGTAAAGTGAATACATTGATCATCTTCAGTCTCCAAGTTCATGCACCTTAAGGAATTATGGTGGTGTTTTTTGTTTTATTCTGTAACACCAGTTGCTCAGAATATTTCTTAGCAAAATGGGGTATGAGGAAGAGTGAAGAGTAGCCCAGGGGAACTTAGCCATTGCCTTTAGCTGCCAGCACTTCATTTGGAGATGCCAGCTGATTATTTATGAACTGTGGAGATGGACTGTAAAATTAAGTAGACCTTAACAGGTCACACTTGGTCTGGGTTTAAGACAGACCTTTTCGAGAGTTAGAATTGGGGAGTAAAATTTTTTTTCACTACCATCCCCCTCCTTTGACTACAAGGAGGGGTTTGGTGGTGAAAAATGCCCCAGGCACCTGCAGCAAGGGCAGGCTTGAAAAGGTGGATTCACTGATGCCCCAACGCGATTCTGCTCATAGACTCACTCCTTGTTCGTGGGGCTGCTGGCCTGCCACTTCCTGCTCACAGTCGTAGAAGGGGCTTCCTGCGTCTGTGCACTGTCAGTCAGAGCGGGGATGCTAGAAGTGAGCTCCTCCCTCAACCTCAGGTCACTAAAGGGGCCTCTCAGTTCTCTTCATCCCTACTTGAACTTCCTCATGGTTATATTCCCTTTTGTGATCTATCACTTGCCTTTTTTTATAATTTGGCTTAAGTGAGTAGACTAGAACCCTTGTGACCATATCTGACAGAATTCTCAAGAGGGTCTTCACCATGAGAGACACCTTCTCAGTGTGGCTGGACTGGCTTCCCTGTGTGCATGAGTCATGTATGTTGACCTGGTCCAAGCTCTTCTTTCTGCAGTACTGGAGCAGCATTCGATGAGGCAGTTCAAGTGCATTCTCCTTCCAGTCTCCCTCTCTTCGTTCTTGTTTCCATGTGTTCATTCATTTTCACTTTGTCAAATTACACCCAATAAAAATGCCAATGCATAAAAATTTGAAAATAGGAAAGATGAGATCCACCCATCATCTCAACACCCTAACACACCAACTTTTACACTTTTACATTTTCCCAATCCTGACTGTTTTCCATATGTGCACATCAGATGAGTTTTCGACCCTTACATAAAGAAGTTGCTATATACTTTGCATTGTCATCCCTTTGTCTTGGGGAAGGTTTTTTAACCTCATACTACTACTATTTTGGACCTGGTAACTCTTTGTCCCGTGTGTTATAAGATGTTTAGCAGAACCCCGGCCTCTACTCACTAGATACCAGTAACAGCCTTCCTACCGTGCACGCACACGTACACACACACACACAAACACACATGACAATCAAAATTGTCTCCATTGCCCCTTTGGTAGGCAAAATTGCCCCCAGTTTGAGAACCACTGGGATTTTCTTTAATGGAGAATGTCTTATGCTTCTTATAAAAAAAGTTTCATAAAATTGTGCTTCATTTTATGTTACGAGCAGTGGGGAGAAGGGATAGAACACATCACAGGAGGAGGTGTTCTAGTGGGGGCTCTAGTGGTCCCAAGGAACAGAGAGACCCACTTGTTCAAACATTGGACAAGCTGGACAAATTAACCAGGCTTTGGAAAGAGCAGGAACTTAGGCATATGAAAGGTCTGACCTTCACTCCTTCCGTGGTGTCACTACTTCCCGATTCCATTTCATTTTCTCACACTTATTTTGTCTCTCCCCACCTTCCCACCGTGTCGTTTCTGCTCTTTTTTGTCTTACACAGAGTTCGGAATACCCCACCAGGGCCCTGAGTCCACATGACCTTCACTGTCCAGCAATCAGCACCAACTCCCAAGTCCCTTGCCTTATTCTGATGGTCACAACAAAAGGACCTGATTAGCCCAACTCAACTTTTCCTGCCAGATCAGAGGCAGCTGGTAGATGGGCACCACTTGAGTCAGATGCCTGCCCAGGGTCTAGTTAGCCACGTGGGTCAGGTGGACAGGCCTCCGGCCTTCTCCTACCTGTCAGTAGGTTTACTGTTGTTACACATCCTTCTTTATTTTCTCTTTCACCTGAACTACATAGCTTCTGATTTAGGCACTACCACTTCTAGACTTCCTTAAACTTCATGCAAAGAGACATACCATAAATAAATTTGCCAAGTGATTCTTGAGTACCTGTGCTATGGAAAACACTGGGCTAATTGCTGTGTGGTCATAAGGATATGGAAGCAAGATTCTGAGGTTTTTGTTTGTTTGCTTGTTTTTGTTTGTTTTTTGAGACAGGGCTTTGATCTGTTGCCCAGGCTGGAGTACAACTCCTAGGCTCAAGTGATCCTCCCACCTCAGTCTGAAAGTAGCTAGGACTACAGGAGTGGGCCACCAAACGTGGCTAATTTTTTTTTTTTTTTTTTTTTTTTGTAGAGATGGAGGTCTTGCTTTGTTGCCCAGGCCAGTCTTGAACTCCTGGCCTCAAGCGATCCTCCCTCCTTGGCCTCCTAAAATGTTGGGATTACAGGTATGAACCACTACACCTGGCCAAGATCCCAGTCTTAATGGAGCTAAATAACATGCAAAAAGTGAAATAGCAATAAAAAACATGAGGTGACAAGGCTGGTTAAGCCTAATGAATGACCTTCCCAGTTTCTTGTACATTAACAACCAGGAAAGTTTGATTGACTTGAAATGGAAGGTACCCATCATCCAGGGCTGTAGATTCAGAGGAAAGAGGCCTTCAGTCTGGGAGGGTTTACCAAGGAGACAGAACAGCAAGCTGTGTATGTCTGTCTCCCTTCTAATCCCTTATGAATGAGATGTATACAGTCACAACTCTAGTTAATGTGTGTAAACTACCTGTCATAGAAACTCAGCTTCCATAAACTGTTGCCAGGATAGACCCGCTCATGGTGGGTCCCTTAGGACAAAGGAGATTTATTTGAGGATACACCTGAATCAAAACTGGAAAGCTCTTCAGAACTGAGGGAAGGTCTAAGGGCTGGAGACCCTCAGCCTCTGGGTGCTTCTGGCTCTGTTTCTGTCTGTAGACTGAAACAGAGCCAGTCTACAAACTGGCCAGTCTGTATCTTCTACTTCCCCACCATACACACATTAACATCTCTTCTCTTTCTACGTTACCTGCAGTCTTTTCTAGCCAGTCTGCTTCATTATCCAGCACGAATTCTGGAGTGAAATAGCCTAACTGACTGAACTAAACACCATCACGCCTTTCGGGCAGATCCCCTTGCATCAGGCTGCCTCCTGGGGTGCTAGGCCACCTGCACATGGACCACCGTTGGATTAAGTATCCATTGTCAGTCTCATTAGGGGCCACTTACAAAACAGCCCAACCCTACCCACCAGAGCAGGAAGCCATTGGCAGAGCAATTTCAACCTGGAGGGCTCATCAGATTTTTTACACCACCTTCCTCTTTCCCCCATCCGCCACCAGTCAGCTCCATGTGTAGAACTCTGCGTAACTGCACCTCATTGTTGGCTCATTCTTAGCTTTTATTCTCTATGTGCATTTAAACTTTTCTAGGCTATTCCACATGATGGAAACTCCTTAGAGGCCTGTGGCATAGTAGCTGCTATGATTTGAATGTTTGTGTTCCTCCAAAATTCATGTCGAAAAGCAATCTCTATTGTGGTAGTATTAAGAGGCAAAGCCTTTGGGAAATGATTAAGTCATAAGGGCTCTGTCCTCATGAATGAGATTCGTGCCCTTATAGAAGAGGCTTCAGAGAGCTGCCTGCTCCTTCCATCTCTTCCACCATGGGGAGGACACAGCGTTCGTCCCTTTTGTCCTTTGTCCCTCTGCCATGTGAGGACAAATAAAAGGAACCATCTATGAAGTGGAGAGAGACAGCCTTCACCAGACACCAAATCTGTTGGCACCTTGATCTTGGACTTCCCAACCTCCAGAACGGTGAGAAATGCATTTCTATTGTGTATTAATTACTCAGTCTAAGCTATTTTGTATAGTGGCAGGAACACATTAAGACAACAGCTCATTTTCATCTTCCTGCAATGTTTATATCAGTGGAGGGAGACTTACTACATAATGCTTGGTGGATGGTTAACTGGTCCTTCTTCCTTCCTTAGAGGACCTGTTATTAAATGACTGGAGATAGTTTATGACATGAGAAGTAGAGTCATTGTAGTTTAGTGGAATGGCTCAGAATTTAGAATTGGAAGGTATGGGTGAGTCCTGACTTTTTCTATCTTAGATGTGTGATGTTGGGACTTTCTGAGCCTTAGTTTCCTCATCTACCACCAGGAGTAATATCACCCATAAATGGTAGTTATGAAAACTAGATGACATTATATATGTGAAATGCCTTGAAAATTACAGAGAGTTCCAAAACACGAGTAGCTGGTAGAGTAAAAAACCAGTAAGTGTCATAGTCAATCTAACTTGTACTTTAAAATGAAGAATAACCTCCTCAGTACAACTGGGACCTTGGACTTGACAGCCAAATGCATATAACTGGGAAGTTGTGATAATGAAGGGAAACAGAATGAGACTTTGCATAAAGCTGCCATTCAGAAATGATGCATGTTATTCTTGCAATTTAAGGAGGAAATTTTTAATTAAAAAAATACTTTGTAGGCTGGGCACGGTGTCTCGTGCATGTAATCCCAGACATTTTGTAGGCCGAGGCAGGTGAATCACAAGGTCATGAGTTCGAGACCAGCCTGACCAATGCAGTGAAACCCCGTCTCTACTAAAAATACAAAAATTAGCTGGACGTGGTGGTGCATACCGGTAATCTCAACTACTCAGGAGGCTGAGGCAGGACAATTGCTTGAAGCCAGGAGGTAAAGGTTGCAGTGAGCCGAGATCACACCACTGCACTCCAGCCTGGGTGACAGAGCGAGACCGTGTCTCAAGAAAAAAAAAAAGACTTTGTAAAGTGACATCGATGCTGGTCAGCAGAGTTATATAGCCAGTCTTGGTGTTCTCTGGGTCCTGTGTTGGGAAAATGCTGTGGACAGTGGCAGATGAGATGACATTTCTGGTTTGCAAATCACATCCTGGTCTTATTCCTCTGGACAGAGCCAAATAAGTGCAGTTATCTGAACTTAAAGATAGCCCAGCACTGAAAAGCCAATGACAGCTAATCTTGAGAGAGCCGTGGGTGCAGGGAGCTTGTCAGGAGTTGTGTCTCCTTGAAACTGACAGCATGCAGTACCAAGGAGATGGCCAGATGCTGCCAGGCCTCTTTAAAACTCTCCTGGCTGCTCCCTTTTCTTTTCCATTTTTATTGTAATGCTGGTGATGTGGGTATAAGAACTTTTGTTGTGGTGGTTCAGACAGCCGAGAAAGCAATTCTCAAGAACTATTTTTAGCCTGGATATCTGCTTTCCCCTTCCTCCTTTCTCTTTCCTCTTTCCCCAAGCTTTCTTTTAACAGCTTAGAATGGGTGCATCTCCTTCCCATCACATAGCAGCCCTGTTTGACGCCAGCATTAGATGAGTTAAATCACAGTTAGTTCAGTCCCCAAACACCTTGCTCCTCCTTGTCGCCTTGCACATCACCATTTGCTAAAGATTCTTCGGGATTCCCTTCAGTGCTGTCCTGGCAGGGACCCAGGAGTAGTGTCTCTGCAGAGAGAAGGGCAGAGGCAAGAGAGACCGCTCAGCAGTAGCTAGGCAAGGAGAGAAGCCAGGCACTGAAGGAGCTGTGTCTTCAGTGCTCTGCTGCGGTAATGCACACCTTTATGAAATCCTTTTTAACTTTCACTTAGCGGTTTTCAGTGAGTCTTTGGCTATTGTCTTCCCTGGCATCCCGGGCACCTTTTTGTAGGGTGGCGATGGAACGCTCTCTTTCCAAGATGAGGAATGAGAGTAACTCACATCCTTTGATGTTCCCTGTCCCACCCCCTTATGATTAGATTCAAGCAAGTTAAATGCACACCGAGAGCAGCCTGCGACATGATATAAGTTACAGGATTGCTGGCAGAAACGGCGTAGGGTGGGCCCCCCCCCCCCCATTTTAGGCACTTATGAGTGAGACTCTGAATTGTTCGAGGTCTTTAAACTTGTTGCCTCTATTCACAAGATCACTTCCTTCTGGCTACCACCCAAATTCGATGTCCGGAGCCAGCATGGGAGTCTGCCCCTCATCCCCGCCCAACTTACTGTCCATCCACCCGTGTCAGCCTCGGAGTTCTTCTCATCCCACACATGGTCAGCCTTGAATGTACCGTAGCTCCCACAGTTAATGATATTGTCTTGAAAATGAAGAGATTTATGAATTTGGATACATCCTGGCTCCTTCAGAGGGACCATTATCTTAACTGTAGATCCTGAGGCTACGTCTCTAAAGACAAGCCTGTGATTTGTGAGAAAGTCTCGAGGATATGCAGGTGATGCCTGTTGGAGTCACGCTTCACCGGTTCACATTTCTGAGCAGCGCAGATGGGTCTGGCAGACTTGGGCCTCACATTGCTGGTCTTCTCCAGAGCAAGAAACAAGCTGGGCTCCAGGATAACACAAGCAGGGCCACCACTGACACGGGGGTGCAGGCAGCTCCCATGTCTCTTGTGCTAATTCTTTTCTCTAATTTGCTCATCACTGAGGCTCAAGTAGCAGCCAGGAGGGTGAACCAAAGAAGGCAAGGGGCCAGCACAGAGAGGGATGCATGGTCAGCTCCTGGGGAGGGACTGATGACGTGCACAGATGTCTGCCAGTGGTCCTGATGGCACCCAAGATCCTGGGTGTCTGTCTTAGGAGGGATGTTTGGCCAGGAGGAGAGACAAGTGGCCAGTGGACACTGCACATGTGTGGCGGGACAGACAAGTAGTCACAGAGAAAGAAGGCTTGGGGGACAGCAATCCAGTCACTGGCGGAGTGGAGTCCTAGGTAAGGCACAATTATAGAGGAACGTGGAGACCACTCCCTGGGATGTGGGGCCCTGCTGCTACAGCGGGATCATCAGCAAGGCACTCCCTGGGATGTGGGACCCTGCTGTTATAGCAGGATCATCAGCAAGGCTGCCTGCCTGTCCTGATGCTGAGCCACTGGCCAGGCTCCAGATGGTCTCTCCTGAGAGGTGGCACTGGGCTTGGAATCACAACAAGGCTGAATCTCAGAAGCGCAGGTGGTGGGGATGGTTAAGTTAGAAACATCCAGGCATCGAGCAGGTCTTTACAGGGGCTTCAACTGGTTTTTTGTTTTGTTTCTGTTTTGTTTAACAGTGTACAGCTTCATAGTGATCTACATATTCATGTATAGTTTAGAGCCAGGGAAGGTGTTATTATGATTGGAATTTAATTGGGTGTCTAGTAAGGAAAAAGCAAGGCAGAATGTTCCATAACATTCACAGGAAGAAGATAACACCCAAAGGAAGCCTAGTACAAATAAAGGAATCCCTGCTTTCTAGTGGGAACTACCTCAAGGAAAAGGCACTAATCAGACACTTAGGAAATGAGTTCTCAAACTCAGACATCCCCAACCTGCGAGTTCAGATGAGGGTGCGTAATAATGTTCATACTCAGATATCCCAAATGCATCGCCACCTACCTGAGGTCAAGGACCCCAGTATCCTGCAGAGCCCCTCAAAAGTGTTTCTGTAGGTCTCAGGGAGTGTCCACAGCAAGCTGACTTCCACTGGAGATGACAGTGACTCCCACTGGGCCCCCAGGGGACACCACCGTTGAGACTTTGGGGCCATGATGGTGTCCAATTGTATTTCAGAGCTGTGCCTTTCCCCACTATCAACTTGTCACCTGGGACTTAAGCAACTCAGCTTTGAGCCCCACCTGTCTACCAGCTTTGCAAAGCCCCTCTCCCAAATCCTCCTTAGGCTTTCCCCTCCAGGTAAACCCATGCAAATAAAGGTTTGGAGATTTCACCTCAGACCTGATTAGATCTCAGTTTTGACTAAATTCTTTTCTGTGGGAACACGGTTCAGAAATGACAAAATCCACAAAATTCCAGTTGCCTAGTAATCTTTTGTGAACATCACTAGAGTCATGCATCACTTAACGACGGGGATGCATCCTGAGAAATCTATCATTAGCTTTTGTTATGCAAGTATTATAGAGTGTACTTAAGCAAACCTAGGAGGTGCAGCCTGCTGCACACATAGGCTGTATGGGGTATGGTGTAGCCTGTTGCTTCAAGGCTACAAACCTGCACAGCATGTTACTGTATTGAATACTGTAGGCAGTTGCAACACAATGTTAAGTATATGTGTATCTGAACCTATCTAAAGATACTTTATACAAGTGGCAGCATGGTAGGTTTGTTTACACTACATCACCACAAATGCACGAGTAATGTGTTGCTCTGTGACTTTACATGGACTATAATGTCACTAGGTGATAGGTAGCTTTCAACTCCACTATAATCTTATGGGACCATCATTATATATGCAGTCTTTCTTTGACTGAAATGCCGTTGTGCAGTGCATGACTATATTTTATAAGATGAGCCTAATTTGTGTTATACTTCTCAGGAATGAAGGCATACCCTACAGTAGGTTTTGTATTCTGTGTTTGACAGATGTGGCTGCTTTTCTTTGCTTTCACTTCCCCCTAAAGGAAATAACAGTAGTAAGATGAAGAAAGAAGAAACTAGTAGTGAAAATTAAGCAGGTGAAATATTTATATAAGGCATGACAGCTGTGGTCTAGACATTTACACAGAATGTTACTAGAGTAATTGCTTATCTCAGAATTTATTAAATATGCTAATTTCTCCTAGCACATTGCCTGTCCAGCAATGCACATGGCATACAATTTTTGAAATTCTGCAGTGATAATGGAATAAGCATTTCTAACCCATTTCTCTGTTATAGCAATTGCCACATTGCATGGTGTTTATACGTCTTTTCATCATTGCACTAAGTTACTATGAAGTACTGGGTCTTTAGCTTTCCACTATATTTGGGACATACAGCAGAGTAAGTACTCAATACATATTTTTGATGAATTAATGATACAGAGAAAGAAATCCCACCAACAGCATATGTTGTTTTATTTTTTCTCCAGATGTAACTGACCTAACTTGCTCCACAGGCCACAACTTAACCTCAGCTGGCAATGTTTTCCAGCGAAGTGACCAGAACTCTTTACTGTCCATTATGATGATTTCTTTAAAAGGGAGAAACTGACTGGGGTGGAGAATACGCCTTAGGAACAGAAGTTGGGTGTACAGTAAGTTGGGTTCTTAGTAAATTGCTGATTTAAAAATAATTTGGTTCAGGCCAAATATTCAGACAGGGAAAAGGAAAAAAAAGAAAACTGCTTTTAACAAGGTTGGTCAAATTCTATACAAAATATAGTTTTAAACTCTTTAGCTTCCAGGAGCAGAGAACTGTAGGAAGTATGTAAATTATTCACGGTTACCTGGGAAACCCTTTCTGATAGGAAGCGGGGAGATCACAGGGTTGGATAGAAATTCAAGGAGTCAAATTGTCATGTGTTTGTGTGTAAGTCTGCTTGTTTGTTTGCCACAGATGAGGAGCAGGGAAAATTTCTGAAGGAAGGTAACATGAAAGGAAGTAAAATGCTTGTCTGTACAGGGAAAGCAGAGAAACTTCAGGTCTCTTGAAAGTGTAATTTCCAAACCACTGTGGACCTCTGGCCTGGGCTATCAGAACCCCTTTGCAGAAGCAGCTTCTTCCCTCACATGCATGGTCAGTAAGGGAGCCTCCATGTTGGCAGAGCGAGATCCATGCTTTGGCCCCATGGACAGATCTGAAGATGGGCACCCGGCAAAGCTGGGCAGGCGAGGCCTTTTCTCTGTAATGTTTGGACAGAAAACCAAAGGGCACTTGAGTTACTCCTCCAGCGGCTGAAGCTGTGAGTACCTAGGAACCATCCCTGGCCACGTTTCCCATCAAGGGGAGAATGTGGTGAACAGAGATGAGAGATGGAGGGAAAGTGCTGGTGTGCCTGAGTCCCTGGTTCGCTGGTGTCCTGGTGCCCAGCCGCATGCTGCCCTTCCCACAGCTTGGTTATCCAGTCCTTCCTCAGATTCCGTAAGCCAGTGGTAATTCTCCTGTTGTTTAAGCTGGTTTGATGTGCATTGCCATCACTTGAGATCAAATGAGTTCTAAAACACGTGCAATTGCAGACTTCAGGCACTAGAAGAGGACAGGAAGGAAGAGGTAAGACATCGAAGTGATCAACTTCTTTGTGAGAGAACTCTGGAGCACCACAGGGTTGAGGCTGAGATGACCATTTCAGTATGAACCAAAAAGGATTCTTTTCCTTATAGCTAGAACAGCTGAAAATCAATGTCAGTTTGTAACACATCCGTTCCCGGGAACATGGGATGACCCATGAATGGGTTAAACACTCACCATAGGTGAGGCACTCTGCCATCTGTGATATTTATGGTCTGAGACATAAAAGTAACTTTTAAAAGATGAGTGCTTGTCCTCAAGGAGCTCACAGTCTGATAGGAGGTATCACATAGATATATGTGATTCATTGTGAAAAAATGTCTTAAATTAGAAACATGTCACCATGATTTCAAACAGAGGTAGCACCTTACTTTGCTTTATATACTCAAGAAATGTTTACAGATTGTGGTTCAGCTGAATCTTGAAAAACAAATAGGAATTTGATGTGGAAGGGGCCTAGAAATTTCAGGTAGAATTTATACATCTGTCTTTGTACATGTTGCCCACGTATAAAGACAGAAATGTGAGAGTGACTTAGTGTGAGCAGCGTAATGGAGAGGATGGGAGAGTTGGGAAAATGAGGCTGGAGAGATGAGGGGCTAGATCCTAAAGCCTGTATTCCCTTATACAAATATGGGCTTTGCTGGTAGAAAATGTGGAGAGTCATTAAATAATTCTATGTGCAGTTTTTAAATGATTACCTATCTTAACTATGTTGGCCAAGGGTAAGGTTGGTGGTTGGAAAACAGGTCAAGCAAACTTTTAATAAATAGTCTGAGTGAAAGGAAATGAGAGTCTGGGTTGAGTCAGTGCCAGGGGCCTTGTGGAGAGAAGCTGACAATAAAAAAAAAAAAAAGACAGGAGCTCAAATCTATGGGAAAGGGGGCCAGTTCAAAGCAGAGAGCATGGGGATGAAGAAACCACGTAACTCCCAGAGTCCTGACCTGTGTGGCCAAGAGGTTGGTGGTTGGAATGGAGGTGAGAATTAAGGAGGGGCAGCAGTGCTTTGGTGGAGAAGACGATTTAGTGACTTTGGGACTTCCTGAGTTTGAGGCGGGACACGGGGGAATGTTACTCTAAGAGCTCAGCAGAGAGAGGCCAGTATTGGAATGTGTACTGTTCTTGGCCACTGGAGCTCCAGACGTGACCTACATGCCCGGTGAATGTCTGGAACAGGTGAAGAGCAAGGTGAGGAGAGGACCCGAGGGAATACCAAGGTTTAAAGGATGGTGGAGAGAGTGAGTGAGGAACTAAGAAGGAGGACCCAGGAGGAAGAAGTCAAAGAGCAGAGGCTGGCTGGGAATGAAAGCCGTTGGAAGGTAGAGTCTCTTGCAGGAGCGAGACTGTAGTGTTGTCAGAAAATGTGCAGACCACATGGATTTGACGATGAGTAGTCTTGTAGTAGTCAATTCAGTGGTAGAAAAATACTTTAGATGATCATGTTTCTTTATCCCCCCTGTTGTGCCTTTACTTATATTTATTCCACAAATGTTCATAGCTAGAGAATACTTGATTTAATGGATTTATGCAAAGGGTTGGTGTCTTGTGGAGCAAGCAAAACGTCCTGCCTCTGGAAACCAGACCTGCCTCTTCATAGTTATGTGTCTGGTAATAGACATTTGGAATAATACTGCAGGGAAGTTTCACGTTGCTGTCATTTACCCATTCTGATTTTCCATCCTCGTATAGCTCACTTGAAGGATGGGATAAGATGGCTGAAAGCTCTCCTGTCAGCCCTGTCTGAGAAGGGAGAATTACACAGGCGTGATGATTGGCTATCAGAGTTCCCGAGCATTGGGGTGGCCCACTTAAGACAAGCCTCATTAAATTCACTTCATCAAGTAAAGCCAATGTGTCTAACTTAAGAAAGGATATAGCATGCACATTAAGACCTGAAAATATGAATGGATTCTGAGCGATGCTTTGATCAGCAGTTCTTAATATGGCACATGGGGGAGAAAACTTCTTAAAGTTGCATTTACTTCCCTTCAGTTTTGTTTGGCAGGGAAATCTATTCACCTGCTGCATAGAATTGCCTCCTCCAAAGGAGAAACCCACTCCTCGGGAAGCAAAGTGCAATACAATACAAAGTGTGCACCATTTGAAATTAGACCTGACCTCCACTCACCTCGCAAACTAAAAACAGCCTCCCCAAAATAAGAGAAAGAAAAGCTGGGAAAGGAAGGTGTGAGGAACATATTGCTGGGAAAACAGATAAGAGTTGATTATATTTAGAATTTTTTTTCAAACCAGATTGAATCAATGAATACCTATGCATTGAACGTCTTAGTTTTGGGATTCCTACTGCAGGAGAATCTATTTAAATACGAATCCCAAATAAATTTATATCATGTCTGATACAGGAATAAATCTGGCAATATTAAACAGATCAAATTATCAAGATGACTAGTCTGAATGGAAGCTATTCTTAGCATAGTTTAAGTAAAGGAGATCAATATAGATATTCAAGATGAAAAAATCCTAATAGTTAATAGAAAACCAAAATTCAAGGTCCCTGTAACCTTCAGAGCAGAGCTGTTTCAAGCGCTTCTCAGGAAACAAACGTCTCTTAGAAAGTGTAGCCAGGGCCATCTAAGGCAGGATGTGCTCCTGCATCCTGTCTGTGTGCAGTCCTTCTTCCGTGGCTGGAATTGTCTAAGGTCTTGGATACCTCTCTGCCCTACAGCCAGCTTCACTCAGCCAGTGGCTGGACCAAGTGGAGGTCCGAAATTGAATCCTATAACATGTGGTCTGATTTATGCATTTTACAGATTGTAATTATACTGTTTAACTATTTTAAATAATATTTGTACTTAAGTTTCATGCTTCTTGCAATAAAAGGAGAATTTTTTTCCTTCTAGCTCAAGCTATAATGTAAAAATGTCAAGGCAGTTATTATACTCATAATTGCAAATGTGTTTAATTAAAATTACATTCAACTGTTCTGACACATTTTTAAGCAACTGTGAAAAATAGCTATTATGATCTGTTGGTATGCTTCCTTGAGTGGCTAATAATTTTGTTAGATGATGATTTAGTTCTTTTTCATCAGTAAATATGAAAATTAAAGTTAGATAAAACTAGCCATAATTTCAAACTTTGTATTTGTTTATCAGTTGGACTTTTGAATTATATTTTAAAAATCACTTTTTCACCCTATGCCCCAATAAAAACACAGAACCTGTATCTGTTAAAATATCCCATAGGTGTATTCTGTGGAAAAACAGATCCAAAAAATTCATACCAGACGACAGGAGGAGAATCTCTTCACAGGCAGGACTTGCTCTGTCTGTGTTTCACTTCTGAATCCAAAGGTCTCAGATTCAAGGATGTGCTACAAATCTATTTCCAGTTGTTCTCCATTCAGCTGCTGACACTCTAGAAGGGCCATTCCAAACTTTTTTAGTGATGTGGGAAGGGTGTTCTTTTTCCTTTTTTTAAAATGAGGTGAAATTCACATGACATAAAGTTAGCCATTTTCAAGAGGGCAATTCAGTGGTACTTAATGTAATGACCACCACTATCGTAGTTAGAAAATATTTCCATTACCCAGAAGAAGCTGCATACCCATTTAGCCCACCCCCCGCCCTTCCTTCCTTCCCTTCTTCCCTTCCCTTCCTCCTTCCTCCTTTCTCCTTCCTCCTTCCTCCTTCTCCCTCCCTCCCTCCCTCCTTCCTTCCTTCCTTCCTTCTTCCCCTTTCTTACTTTCTCTTTCTTACCATCCTAATGGTTGTTATGTGGTGTCTCATCGTGGTTTCAATTTGCATTTCCCTGATGACTAAATGATGTTGAACATCTTTTAATATGCTTTTTGGCCATTTATGTACTCCTTTGGAGAAACATCTATTTAAGTCCTTTGCCCACTTTTCAGTTGAGTTCTCTTTTTTTTGTTCAGCTGTAAGAGTTCTTTATGTATTCTGAACACTAGACCTTTATCACTCGAAACTTTTCATTGCCTCCGAACCTCTCGAAGGTGAAGAATTCTTTCCTTCCGTCCGTCCGTCCTTCCTTCCTTCCCTCCTTCATTTTTTCCTTCCTTCTGTTTTTTCCCCTTTTTTCTTTCCTTTCTTTGCTTCTTACATACGGAAAGTATTGGATTTTGTTATTAGAAGTAGTGGGTTTTTATTTTAGAAAAGAAAGCTGTAAGGAGTAAAATTTAAATTCCCCATCATTCTACCACCCAGAGAGTTGGTTTTGTTTTAGAAACAAGATCTTGCTATGTTGCCCAGGCTGGACTTGAACTCCTGGGCTCAAGGGATTCTCCTGTCTCAATCTCCTGAGTCACGAGGACTACAGGTACATGCCACCATGCCTGGCTTTGTGTGTGTGTGTGTGTTTGTGTGTGTGTGTGTGTGACAGAGTCTCACTCTGTCACCCAGGCTGGAGTGCAGTGGCGCAATCTCAGCTCACTGCAACCTCCACCTCCTGGGTTCAGGTCATTCTCATGCCTCAGCCTCCCAAGTAGCCTGGATTACAGACATGTGCCTCCACACCCAGCTAATTTTTGTGTTTTTAGTAGAGTTGGGGTTTCACCATGTTGGCCAGGCTGGTCTTGAACCCAGATGATGCGCCTGCCTCAGCCTCCCAAAGTGCTGGGATTACAGGCGTGAGCCACCGTGCCTGGCACCAGGCTTACCAGAGATAATTTTTATATACTTTTTCTAGTGTTTTTAAAAATGTGTAGGATAAACTTGCATACATATATACTAAGAAAATTCTGCCATCGTCATATACTATTTTAATATTTTAACCCTTTTTTACATGGCAAAATTATAGTTATTTGCATCGATTTATTAGACCATTTGTTATGACTGGTGAAACAAAATATTTTCCTATATTTGTTAATCATTTGTATTCCTCTCTTAATTGTTCAATTCTTTTTTTGTTCACTTTTTCTGTGGGCATTTTATAAATAGTAAAAATCTCATATAAACGATTAGCTAATTATATACCCAAAATACTAGTCCATTTTATCTCATATTTGTTACACATTTTTCAAGTTGTTATCTGCCTTTTATTATCCTTCATCATATGTGGGGCATAAAGTTATTTTATATTTTTTGTTTTGTAATATCCAACTTTTTTTCATTAATTTTTGTCCACTGCTTTTACATATAAAAAATTCTTATCCATCAAAAGATTATATAAATATTTACTTACATTTCCTCTTAAGTTGTTTATTATCAAACTTTTTTTATAGTTCCAGCTGGAATTGTAATTATGGTGTTGTGAGATGAGAAGATCAAACTTTTATTTTTCTAAACGGTTAACCAGCTTTCCTGATACCATTTATAGGATAGGTAATTTACAATAAGTGAATCTTTTACAAAAGATACAAAACCAATTATTTTGCTCATTTTTTTATTTTTATTTTTATTTTTTATTTTTTGAGACAAGGTCTTGCTCTGTCACCCAGGCTGGAAGGCAGTGGTATGATCACAGTTCACTGCAGCCTCGACCTTCTGGGCTCAAGCAAGCCTCCTGTCTCAACCTCCTGAATAGCTGGGACCACAGGTGTGTACCACCGTGCCTAGCTATTTTTTCTTTTTTGGTTATTTTGTAGAAATGAGGTCTTGCTGTGTTGCCCAGGCTTGAGCGCCCAGGCTGGTCTCGATCTCCTGGGCTCAAGCTATTCTCCCACCCTCACCTCCCAAAGGCATGAGCCACAATGCCAGACCTTGCTCGATTTTTAAAATAGTACTTTAGGTACCAGTTGTATATGAAGCAATTCATTTGTGGTTTGTTTTACTTGTGCTCCTATTCTTACCAAAAGATAGCCTTACTCTCATTTCAGACCAGAGTAGCCCATGTGTCAATCCCCCAGTCTCTTTTTTGGAGGCCACAGTGTAGCCCTAAGTAACTGGAATGCAAAGCCTCTGTGTGGCCTTCGACCCAGCTAAATCATTCCACGGTCAGATTCATCAATTTCCTGAGCTTTCATTATGATTTCTGGAGTTCAGTTTCCTGCAGTCGCTATACAATGTAGTTTTTGTCATATTCTCTCTCATTTCTTAATGTGTCCTGGAAGGAATGGAATATGAAGCCTTTGTAGAGTAGTGGCTACAGCATTGGCTTTAGGCCACTCTGAGTGCAAGTCCTGGCTTTGTCACTTGTTGACCATGGAACCGTTCGAGCAAGTTACTCACCTCTCTAAGCCTCAGTTTCTTATCTTTGGATTTAACAGTGAACCTACCTTAGAAGGTTATTTTGCAGTGCCTGGTGCATAACAAGTGTCCAGTAAATGTTAACTACTATTGTTGATGGTGCTGGTTACATCCTAATGGTGAGTTTCCTCTGGGAAAAACTAATTGTAATTAAGTACAAGCATTAAATACAAACAAAGAACAGCCAAGCTTCTAATGAGCAAACTTTGTATTTTATGTTTACTGTAGTTAAGCTCATACTCAAAATAGGCACCCAGTTGCTGATGATAATTTACTCCAAACAATAAGATTACTTTCTTCAGGTCTAATTGTTTTTGATAGAAAGAAGAGGAAAAAAAGAATAAAGCAGGTTGAGGATGTCACAAGCTGGAAATAAAAGTTTGGTGGGTTTTTAAGATGTGAAAAAGAAATTTTTTTAACACCTTAAGGAAAAAAGTTGCAATATACTTTTGTTTCTTTTTTTATGCACAGTAAGTGTTATAGGATGTAGGTAACACATGTGCTGGTGGGGAAGTAAGGTAGAGGAAATGGGAAGGACGCGCCATGCAGAAAATGGCAGAATGGGAACATGCACCCAGCCCCTCTGTGTGCAGGGCGGCGTTGGATGAGACGTGCAGCCTGGCCAGGCCTCATGTCTTTGTTCCCCCAGGTTTTGATTCAGGTCCGAAGCCCACCCAATGGAGTCTACACGGCAAAGGGAGCCTGCAGAAGGCATGTGGCACTTCGTATTTGCATTTGGAATTCAGTGAGCTGCTGATTTGATGCTGGAAGAGAATACCCAGCAGTCACTGTCAGTGTTCATGAAATAAGATATACCAGCCATAAATCTAGGATATGACACTGTTTTGTATTATCTATTGATATTTTTAAAAAATGTTATGGTAAAAAAAAATTCCAAAACACATAAGCTACCAGACATCTGTTTTAAAATAGCACTGCTATACTCATTCACAAGAAGTAGTTGTGTTTCTGGTGGGGGTAGCACTTTAAAGAAGTGTAATAGGGTTTGTTGTTTGTTTTATCAGTATTTTTCTTTGGAGATATCTAATGAGCATCCCCAAATGTAAAGTCCTAAATGAAATTATAATACTGGTTATTGCTAACAAAATGGGCAACACTTATAAGGAAGACTAAAAGGAAAAATCGCTGTGAAGTGCCCTCCATGTGACAGCAGGGTTGAGAAAATTTGATTACAAGACCTGAGCTTCTGCAGCAGAGGCCTAACAGTGTACAGTCACCGTCTGGGGTGTCCACCCAGCTCCCAGTGATTCCCTCTTTGCTAGCAACTGCTCCTTCCTCCCAATCCAGAACCATGGGCCCTGGCAGCCATTTTGTGCAGTGAGGCAGCCTTTTACCCTTGAGTTTCAGCTGATGGGACCCGGACAGATGCTTGACCCGTGAAGGAATTTACGATTGGCGATGATAGAGGTAGTCTTTCATTCCACAGTCCCTTTCCACATTGTCTGTTTGCCTTGAGCAGCAGCAAGGCCAAGAATGGCAGTCTGCAGAGAGCAGAAGCAAGCTTCCCTTCAGAGGGAAGCAGAGAAGGGAGACAAGAGAGTCCAGAGGGCGTTCGAGTCCCCATTTCTGTGCCTCGCCTTCGTCTGCTAGCTTCTCAAACAAGTTCCCCGCCTGATCAAGCCACCAGGAGTAGCTTTCCACTGCTTGCCCCCAGGAGTCCAGCAGAGGCACCCTGGGAGCACAGAGGTGTCCTGTTTCTGTCCCCTGAGAGCCTCTTCATTAGCCTAAGTGTCCCCCTCGATCGATGAGTTACTCTCCCTGACCCACTACGTTAACAGAAGCAGCTGCTGCAGCAAAGAGACCTCAGGTAGTGAGCACAGCGTGCCCCAGGGCCTCACAGGGAGAAAAGCCACTGCAGGCTCCAGATGATGAGAAGTCCATAGAACATTCCCGGAAGAAGCAAAGCTCTTTGTTTTCCGTAAACACTCTCAGTTAAAGGGGGATTTAGGCAAGTGCATGGGAAGAGACCAAGATCCGGAGCTGAATAGATGCACACGGTCCTCCCAGCCTCAGTGGCGTGAGACACTCCTGCCAGCGTGGCAGACTTGCAGAGAAGAGAACCCAGAGCTGACGGGGGGCATTCCAGTTGCCAAGTCAGACGAGGCTCTCCAGCCATTCCTGGTGAGGAGGCCTTAGGTACCAAGAGCTTCATCCTCCACATATCACATCTAGGTAGTTGTATCTGATGGCATCTGGATTAACTAGGTAAAAATAAAAGCAAATCTTTCTTGAGGACAAGGATCACAGGCTCTAGCACCATGTGAAGGCTTTTGCACGCCTGGCGTCACTGCGCCGTCACCACACCCGTGACGTGTGCAGTGTTCCTGGCTGCCTTTCATTTATGAGGACACGGGTGAGCAGCTCGCCCAGGGAGCCACAGCCCATAAGGGACAGAGATAGCATCGCCTCAGCAGTCAAAATCCAGGACCATATTCTTACCAAATTTCTATATTGCTTCCAGCACATTGACTTAATCACTTGTGAGCCTCTTTTTTCTTTTCATAAAAATCCAACTTGAAGTCTTCTGTATGAATTTGCTAGGGCTGCATAATAAACACCACAGACTGACTTAAACAGCAGAAATGTGTTTCCTTACAGTCCTGGAGGCTGGAAGTCCAAGATCAAGGTATGGGCAGGTTAATTTCTCCTGAGGCCTCTCTCGTTGGCTGGTAGATGGCGTCTTCTCCCTGTATACTCACGTGATCCCTGCTCTGTATGTGTCTGCGTCCTCCACCTCTCATCAGGACACCAGTCAGATTGGATTAGGCCACCCTAATGACCTCTTATCTCTTTAGAGACGCTGTCTGTCTCCCAGTACAGCCAGATTCGAGGTACTGGCAGTTAGGACTGCAACATACGAATTTTGGGAGGACCCATAACAGATGCCTCCAGGGATTTGTATGGCTAACCAGAAATTTCAGTCCATCGGATGTCCAAGATGGTTGATGAAAGCCAGGAGAGCCCTTTTGGAAGAGTGACTTCTGCCTGGGGATGCTGTGCCTTATACTGCAAGATGGTGCTGTCTAGTCCCTCTCTGATCCTGTATTCTAATATAGTACGTTAAAACAATGATACACTTGGCTCTGCTAAGTTACAATGAAAAGAGCTACTACAGGTACTGGAGGCTTGCATAGAGAATATACAGGCTATTAGGGGAGACTTAAAACCATCCCGGGCTGGGTGCAGTGGCTCACGCCTGTAATCCCAGCACTTTGGGAGGCTGAGGTGGGCGGATCACCTGAAGTCAGGAGTTTGAGACCATCCTGGACACCATGGTGAAACTCCATCTCTACTAAAAATACAAAAATTAGCCAGGTGTGGTGGCTCATGCCTGTAGTCCCAGCTACTTGGGAGGCTGAGGCAGGAGAATCGCTTGAACCCAGGAGGCAGGGGCTGCAGTGAGCCAAGATCGTGTCACTGCACTCCAGCCTGGGTGACAGAGCCAGACTGTCTCAAAAAACAAAAACAAAAAACAAAAACCATCCCAGTCTTCTCAGAGCAGGCCTCACTGAAAACTGAGGACTCTCAGGAGAGGGTGCCCTGCTAGCATTCCAGGAAGCCTGTTCCCATACCCTCTGCTCTGGCTCAACCAGTATGGGGTCTGGGCACTTGGTGGAGCCTCCCTCAGTTGAGCCTGCTGCTCCTGACGGCTGTTTGTGCCATGTCCAGTTTCCTCGCGCGAGAGAATCTAATTGGCCCATACAGTCACCTCCAGGATAGGGGCCTCCACTGGGCAGAGCTCAAGCCACTCACAGCTGCATGCCTGGCACCCAGCGCTGGTGATGAGGTCCAAGCACAGACTTATACAGGGGCCTTGGAGGTGGCAGGCACTCTAAGGCTGCTCATAACATCACTCATAACTGACTGGCAACTCGTATAGCCTGTCAACTGCAAGAGAAAATCTCTGTCTTAAAGACATTTTAAGTACAGTGACATCGATTGATGTAGTAGAAAGAGACCTGTGTTCTAACCCCAGCTCCTCTCTCATCTGGACAAGTTACTTAGCCTCTCTGAGCCACTGATGTAATAACCCTACCTTAAAAGCAGTATTATAAGTCTAAAATGAGTTGAAGTGCTTAAACGTACATCCACATATTTCAAAGCAAGGTACTGGATTTTTCATTTTGACATGTGTTTCTTCAGCCTTTCGGTGGCCAGCATATTCCCAGTGCCAGTGCCCACTCTGCCTTTGCATTTCAAGTCCCATCATGGGAGTTTAACCAGAAGCCATATTGTTCTCAGTGATTATTTGAAATTTGCATATAAAATGTTACCAGGTTTACACCCTGTACTTAAAAGAACTCCTAAAGGTAGGTACTTATCTGGGAATCATGACAGATCTTCAGAATACCTTTGAGGATTTTCAACAATGAGAAGTAGATTTCTCTTGCTTCAGGAGAGGGGTGTGTTTCTCAGGGGGCCCTTTGAATAAATGCCCTATGGGAAGCTCTGGTGCTTGGGAAAGGCCTGTTGTAAACCGGGGAATCAGACCTACCTTCCTCCCTTCTTCTATCCACATTTGTTCTTTATTTGCAAATGAGTCAGCTAAGAACAGTGCCCAGCGAGGCTCTTGGAGTGTAAGCCCTTGAGAAGGTGTTGTATTGTACTTACAGCACTTCACTGATGACCAGTGGCTGCTTACCACTGAAGATGGGGTCAGTGCCTCTGGGCTGGGGTCCCTGTTGCTGCCCATCACGTCCTGGGCATCAGCTGGAACCCAGAGGTCTTTGAAGAGTGACCTGCTTTATTCCGCTCACTTCAGAGCATTCGTGCCCCAAGTGGGTCCCCTGCTTTCCCTCAGTGGTCTCTTTAGTAAATTCTCAGCTCATCTAGTGGGTTTTGGAATAATGTTTTTTTAACATCGGGATCCATTTTGGGCATATCTTTTCCATTATTGTGCTGAGCTTGTAAAAGTTGTATTCCCAAAATAATGTTTAACTTTTGGGGGAGTGTGTGTCTTTCAAGTCCCTTTTTCCTTTAATCATTTGAGGGAACTTTGTCAGGTGTGTGTGTGTGTATGTGTGTACCTGAGAAAACATGCACACGCACGTCTGCATGTACACGTGTAGACACATGCTTGCACATGCCATTGAGTGCCCATTCTGTGTGAGGTACCGTATTATGTACTGGTACTGTGGGAGGACCAAGGCTCAGAGCATCTGACTTACAGGTCTAAGGTCTCACGGCCATTAAGCAGTCATGGCAGGATTAAAGGGGATGCAGCAGATCTGAATTGGCTTCATATCATGGCAAACAACCAAGCTAAATCTGCAAGTTGGCTACTCACACCCCTGGCTTCCCCAGAGTTGGAGCATCTGAATGCTACTCCTTCTAGGTCAGTATAGTAGACTGGAGGCCTGGCTTGCTCACATAGTTACTGAGGAAGAAAAAGAAACATTTTGTCTGAGGAATGTGAGCTGCCTCTAAATTATCAGGCCCAGAGAGGCATGGGAATGAGGCAGCGGCCACCTCCCACTGCCCCCATGAGTTAATTAATTGTCTCTTGAAGCTGCCTGCTATGTGACCTCTAGGCCGACTTGTCACAAGTAGCCGTAAATTAACCTAACAATACCGCACACCAGACACCTGACCCACACCACATAGTTCAACTGCGTATAGCCAATCACTAATCAATGCTATTTCTGTAAACCAATGAGAATTCCTGACAAATACCTTTCTGACACCCCACTCCTTGTCCCTTTTCTTGGCTTTTAAATCCTGCTTGTAACAAAGGTCAAATGGAACTCATATCCAAGGTTACTTGGGTCTGAGTCTTTTAAGAAGCTCTTCTTATCTTGGCCCTAATAAACTCCCCTCCTATTGATTTTGCCTCAGTTTCTCCCTTTAGGTTGACACGGCTATGCTAATGGCAAAGGTTTCCTAAAAAAGCTCCCCATGTCCTGCTCCCAGTGCAAGCTGGAGAGGAGGCCAGCTTGTCATCCTGTGGACAAGAGGAGCACTATGAGAACAGCAAACAGTTGTTCTGCAACATTGTCTTTATTTTCAAAATACCTTTCACTTCCCTGGGTGTGCTTCTTGCTCACTGTGGTATGCCATTACCAGGCCACTGAGAGGCGAGGGCACCAACTCATCCAGTTCACGAGGCATTTGCCGTGAACCTCTCTACTCTCTACACTGCACTGTCCATTTCACATGTCCACAGTTCTTTTTGTTGTTTTTTTTTGTTGTTGTTGTTGTTGTTGTTGTTTTTCTTTTTTTTTGAGACATAGTCTTACTCTGTCACCCAGGCTGGAGTGCAGTGGCATGATCTTGGCTCACTGCAACCTCCGCCTCCTGGGTTCAAACGATTCTCCTGCCTCAGCCTCCCATGTAGCTGGAATTACAGGTGCCCACCACCACGCCCAGCTAATTTTTGTATTTTTAGTAGAGACAGGGTTTTGTCATGTTGGCCAGGCTGGTCTCAAACCCCTGACCTCAGGTGATCTGCTTGCCTCGCCTTCACAAAGTGCTGGATTATAGACGTGAGCCATTGTGCCCAACCTCACATGTCCACAGTTCTAAGGAAAGAACCTAGGCTGCGTTCACTGGATGCCAAAGGCAGGTAAAACTCAGGATTGACGTCAGCCCTTTGAGCTAATATAGAAGATGTTTGCATACCCCAAATGGTTATCAATAAGTTACCATACATACCAAGAGCAGGATATCAAAGATAACCATGTATCAAAGATCTCATGCACAGAGGCTTCTGGGCAAACACCTCTAAGATGCTTCTCAAGGCCACTTCTTTAGAAAAGCTTTCATGATGCCCCTGTCCTCCAAGGTCGTTATCCTTGGTGGTCACCGTACCTACATGTAGGTCCATCGGAAAGCTGCTGTTTGACACTTACTGACTTTGTGTCCCTCTCACTAGACTGTTAACTCCTTGAGGGTAGGAAATCTGTTGATGTTATCCTTGGTATTTACCGTAATGATTGCACAATTAGAATGTTCACTGAATGAATAAGATCTCCTTAGCCAAGGACTCACACTGATACTACATGGGTGCATAATACATACATGTATGTGTGTATTTGTGTGTGTCTGCATGTGTGTGTATGTCTATGTATGTGTGTATTATAACACATGCATATGTGTATATGTATATGCATACATAATACATATTTTAAACTCGTGTAGTTTATCATTTTGGGAGGAATAGGTTTATTCCTCTAGAGCACTATAAATGTAGAATGATAGACTTAAGCTTGAGCTACATTGATCCAGGACAATCCATGGGAAGTGCTCTTCTGAGCACTATAAGTCCCCGATAGGACTTTTTTGTTAAGTTTCTTATCTGTTGTTTAAGTTATCTGATTGCTTGGATTAAGGACTAATGATACCTTATGCCAAGGTTAAAATGTTACTAAAAAAATAAATTGTAATTTTAAAACCTTTTGGAATGTCTTGAGTTATTCTTTCTCCATCTAAAGCAGTCACTGAGACTTGACATCAGAGCATGCCCTGTCTTCCCCCTTGCATATGGAATCTAACCCAGCATCTCAGGAAGAAGAATGGAAGATGATTTTTTTAAATGTCAAAAAAAAAAAAAAAAAAAACTGAACTTCCTCCTGTGCTTCTCACCTCAGCTTCTGTTGCAGACCTTAGATGCCTGCTTTCCAGTATTCAAAAAGAGAATGATGTATACAGCCGTAAACAACTTAAAAGAAGGACATACTCGAAATGTCTTGTGTGGTGTAGTTGCTCGTTATTTTGAGTTCAGTCCATTCTTAGGGCAGGCACAGAAAGACGGGACCTGTAAGGAAACTCGCTGGATTCATCAAACCTCCACAGACCATTTGATGTCTTCCAAGAGCTCACTGGATCCCGATACCCCAGCCCCCTGCAGCCTTGATGAAGCGTATTCTTGCTGGCTGTGGTTGGGTCTGGCCCTGCAATGCAGGACATCTGGACATGAACACAGCCTCTTCCCAGAGAGATGAGCTTGAAGAGAACAGCATTATGGGTTCAGAGCATGAGCTTCAGGAAAAAGCTTGATTAGTAATTTATTTTAAAGAAATATTTACTTAAGATTACTTAAAGAAAGAAATAGCTTCATTCTAAAAAAAAGTCTCCTGTCTCCCTTAGGATCTATCTTCACACACACAAATTTTCTTTGAGGAGGAGGGAGCAAATGGACCTGGGGGAGACAAAGAACTGAAATAATAATCCACCTTTGATCAAAACTCCTTATTATAGTGTTCCCTGTGAAAATGATTTCTAATCAATGAGCTCTGCCACAGCACGCTGAGGAGTAATTACCTTACACCTGTTTCACTCTGAGCTGTGATTAGAAACAAGATGTGGGCTCAGAAGGGCAGACGACGAATATAAGGAGGAAAAGCCTCAAGTAGGAGCCACAATGTGCAGGCTGTGAGATACGGAATAAGCACGGAGGCCTGCTCCAGGGAGTGATGCCGACATTCATTCATTCACTCGGCAAACACTTCCTCACTGTCTTGGGTGTCGGTGATGGTATTAGCAGTCATGGTAAGGTGACTTATCACATGTTACCCTTATGTACAAAGATAGGGCAACTGGCTGGCTCTCACCGAAGCATGAGGTACTCTGTACTGGAGTACTCTATGCCGGAGGTGGATTTGGGTTGCTAAGACTACACCTTCTGACCAGACTTCCCAGTGGTTTGGAGCCAATCTCCAAGCATAAACTGGTTGGTTCACAGTCTGCCAGCCTGAGCATTCATTGTACCTGGGCTTCATGAGACACCAGGGCCTGGAAAAGGGAAAGAAAGACTTGGAATAATTCTACCTAGAAGAAAAACTCAAGGAGGGGCTAGGGTCACGTGTGTGGCAGGCTTATTGAGAAGGCAAAGGCCACTTGGTCTCTGTAGAGAAACTAGAAGAGGCCTTTGGCGTGACAGTGCTTGCTGGGACATTTACTGTACCCATGAGAAAGAGTTTCCAAACTCTGACGAATGTTGGATGCAGGTGTAATGAACACGCTTGCCCACTGAGGAACAGACATGCTCATTGCGAAGGCCCTGCGCCTGTGGAGGTGTCTTCATTTGCCATTAAGATAGCAGAGACTGCCACAGCACCATCACCACCGAGCCAGAGCAGAGCCACCCTGGGCAGGTTCCTTCCCTTCTTGGAGAGGTGCCAATAATGTTTGTTGTTTCTTTTTTCTTTTGTTTTGTTTTTTTTTCTTTTTTTGAGACAGGGTCTCACTCTGTTACCCAGGCTGGGTGGTGCAGTCACAGCTCACTGCAGCTCAAGCTCCCTGGGCTCAAGTCATCCTCCCATGTCAGCCTCCCAAGTAGCCGAGACTATAGGTGTGCACCACCACGCCTGGCTAATTTTTTTTTCTTTTGCCTTTTATAGTGATGGGGTTTCACCATGTTGCTCAGACTGGTCTCGAACTCCTGAGCTCAAGCAGTCTGCCCACCTTGGCCTCCCAAAGTGCTGGGATTACAAGAGTGAGCCACCGTGCCTGGCGTGTGTTGTTTCCTTTTAACCCTTGTCTTCAGACAGCTGCAAGAATGCCAGCAAATCTACTCACATGACCTTAAAAACATACTCAGCATCTTTAGTCCACCTTGGCCTCCCAAAGTGCAGGATTACAGGTGTGAGCCACCTCGAAAACATTCTTATTAGGTGATGTGCCCCAGAGGAAAGCTTGGACATTCTGAAGTTTGACCGGTTCTAAACTATCATTGACTGCTTACTTATCTTGCCACGTTCCTAAGTCTTGGCCTGCATTCCTACCCCTAGTAGGAAATGATCCAGTTTTTAAAACTCTTACCCTCTACAAAAGGATTGAGAGAAACTAGAATGAGCGGCAGGCTTATTAGAGCAGTGGTTCTCTGGATATGTTTACAAATGGGAATAGCTGCACACTCAGGATCATTGAAGACTCACCTAAACATAACCTAGAAAAGAGACTGAACAAACTCTCAGAGTCGACTCAGCCCTTATGATTCTGAAGAAGTGATATTCAGGCACAGAATGGTACCTTATTAAACATCTTTGTGTGAAAGGCCAGCTAACCAACTTGGATGAGAATGTTCTCCCCACCTTCAAGGATGTTTAAGTTGTTCTTGGGTTACTTCTCCTGCAAAGCTTCTACCCATCGGGAAATATTAGCCACCTTGGAAGCAGTAGACAGAATGACAGTCATTCTCCCTCTGGTGTAAAATTAGGCACTGGACAAGAGTGCATTTACCTGCTTGCAGGCAGAATTAAAACAGCCAGAATGTGCTTTAAATGTCTAAGGAAAAATTTGGTCAAGGCTCTGGGCCAGTGCGTCTGTTGTTATTTTAGATTTATTCAATTAGAGTCACAAGCCAAGTAAATTGAGCTGTGTGGTTGATTTGAATATTACCTTGGAAGAGAGTGTAAAGAGATTAACAAACCCTAAGGGATGAGGGACGAGTGCCAAGCTCCTCCTCTGTCCCCACACACAGTCGGGCCAGGTTTCAGGGATTCATTTAGGAATGACGAAAATGCATGCAGAAGAGCAGATGTGCCTTTTGTTCAGGGCCACGTAGCCATTTTCCCGCTTCTCCATCCTCTGAAACTTCCTCTGTGTGCATGAACTGCTGCAGAAATGAAGCTGGTGCATATGGAGGCTGTCAGGTTTAAGAAGGTGGCCTGCCCTGAGAACTGGGGGGGCTTGGGTCCAGTCGAATCCTGCCTTTGTCTTGGCAAATGTATTGTCTGGCACAGCCGGCTGCATTCAGTGGACCTGGTGCTTTGATAGATTGGCATGGTGAACTATTAAAATTAATTGCACAGGCCTCATGTGTTTCCAGAGGCTATAGGATAAATAAGCCATGCATTTCAACAAAGAACCTTTTCAGCGTTACCATTTTTAGTGCCATGTGGCAATTGGTTGTCTCACACTCCCTTCAAAGAGTGAAGCATTTTTACATGTTTTTTACTTAGTTTAACGGAGGTAGGGACGAGAATGATGCCAGGAAGCCATCCTGTTTTTAGGACTGAAGGGGCATTTTTCAGTGTAAGTGGCTGATAAGGATGAGTTTTCTTAGAAGAAGAAGCTAGAACTGACATGACAGAGAGAGAGAGCAGCAGGGAGATACAGGGGAAAATGGTGAGGTTTGCTTGGGGTCACCGTGTGTCCTTAATGAAGACTTTAATATTCTTACTCCCATGGCCTCTCACTGTTTTCCGAGTATATCTAATGTTGCCCTAATATCCAGGCTATAATACTGCAGTGAGAATTAGATTAGAGAAGAATATATGCAGGCTGTAGTGGTTCTGACGAACCAGCTGTGGTATGACCTTCCACAGGTCACTCAGCCTCTGTGAACCTGCTTCCCACCTGTGCAGTGAGGGCCATGGGCCCACACAGTCTCATGGTCTACTCCAGCATTGCCAGTCTGTGGTCTGTGCGTCACGGCCTCAGATTTCACAGGGTGTGGATTATGAATCTGTTCAGTATAACTACAGTTGCACTTTGCTGTCCATGGGGGTTGGTTTCAGGACCCCCAGCAGATGCCAAAATCCAGGGATGCTCAAGTCTCTGATATAAAATGACATAGTATTTGCATATAACCTACACATATCCTCCTGTATACTTTAAATCATCTCTGGACTATTTATAATACCTAATACAATATAAATTCTATGTAAATGGTTATTATACTATATTGTTTAGGAAATAATGTCAAGAAAAAAGTCTGTACATGTTTAGTATGGACCAAACTATCCTTTTCTTTTTTCAAATATTTTTGATCCACAGTTGGTTGAATCCATGGATATGGAACCCGTGGATATGGAGGACCAACTATATTTTGTTTTTCCTAGCTCCTTGTAAAGATTTTCATCAGAGAATATCTAGAAAGATGAGATGAACCCCTCCATGTCCCCTTTGCTTATTATCATCTGTGACAACCTCCTAGTTTAAGGCTTAGGAGCAGGAGAATAAAAACAATGGCCCAAATGTATTTCTGGTTTTGTTTGTTTGTTGTGTTCCTCACCAACGGTAAAGGTAGAATTGTTTGCTATTGCTTACTACTGTTTTGTCAGGGAGGGTCTTCACCGTCATCCCATCTCAAGTAGTGAGTCTGACGCTAGGCCCACCTGCTTTTTCCTGCCTCCTCCCACCTTCCCACCTCTCTTCCTGGGGGAACCAGTGTCTCCTTCATCTCTGTCCCCTGAGTGTAGTTTGGCACATACCAGATAATCAAAATATATTTGTTGACTGCATTGGTCCAAAGTTTAGGGCTAAGAAGATGAAAAGGAAGACATGGAACTAAAACTAGAATTTAACATAATCAACCGTGTCCTCAAAGTAAAATGGAAACTAACGTGATCTAGGAAAGGTAGAGCATGTTCACGTTTACCAGCCTGGGCCTGGGAGGCACATTTCCTGCCCAAATATTGACTAGAGTTATCTAAAAAGTTTTGGCAACTGATTGATCACTTATGATTTCTGTATCAAAATGGAAGATAGGTGACTTATTCTGTCAAACTCACCCAAATCACTGCCTTCTTCATTCGGAAGGTAAGAGAAGCTTGTCTCTTATATGTCAAGCACCACATCTTGAAGTCAACAGAGCAAAACAGGTTCAGAATAAAACGTGGTGATGGGGAAAGGACTAACAAAGGCAGGTTAAATGCAAACATGTGCTTTAACTTCCACAGAATCATCAGTGCATGATACAACACACCCAGTGACCCAAACCACTTTCTAAATCCTTCTCCTTTTTTCATCTCCTGTAATTAGCACGTAACCTAATGGTTAAGAGTATGGAATCTGGAACCACATTGCCGTGGCTTGAATCACAGCTCTGTATTCACTTATTTTAATTTCTGTGTCCTTCACTGTCCTGATCTGTAGAATGGAGATAATAATATTTTCTACTGCATTCAGGTTATTGTGAGAATTAAATAAATTAGTACACATGAAGCGCCAGGCACACTGCCTTCTGCACTCAATGACAGTTAAGTTTCTCACTGTAAATAAATGTACTTCTGTTTGATTTGTACATAGTCCACAAGACCTAAAATAATTCCAGAGAATTTCCCTTCGGTGAAGTCACGTACTCCAAACGGTAGTAAATTCCTCAAGTTAAACACAATAGCCTCATGTCCTTTAGCAGCCAACCGGCCTCCTTTGCCAATTTGCCAACATCAGCACCTCTTCAAACTTCAGAAACAGGGCTGGCTTCTTACGTGGAGCCCTCAGTTTCTGCTGTCACTTACTGGCAAGAATACGGGTCCCCCCAGATCTCCATGTCGTCTGTGACCCCATCAACTCCCCTTGGTCGGCTTGTTTGTCTCCCTACCTGGGGTGCTACATGTCAGGGTTCTCTGTGTCCTGAGTGGGACCCAAAGGTGGCCTCCCTCTCCCTGCACTCGGGATCCATTCCCTGTAGGGTGAAGGGAGGACACCAGGGTGTTTGGACCCGGTCTCTAGGTGAGTGTCCTTCCTGGGTTCCTATTTGATGAGCCTCAGAGCTCCTTCACTTCCTTTCTGATGCTTTCTTTTTTTTTCCCTTTTAATCTCTCCCTTTTTTCTCTCTCTTTCCATCTACCCTTCATAGGATCCAAATTCAAAGGCTAGATTTTTGGATTACCCTACTGTCTTTATTTGAAGTATTTAATTCAATTCCACTACTATTTTTATAGTAATTTTTAGTTGTATAAAAATATTATGTATTAGCATATTTGGTGCCCATCTCCCCTCACTGGCAAACACCTTTTGTGGAAACAAGGATTTT
This sequence comes from Piliocolobus tephrosceles, assembly GCF_002776525.5. NCBI lineage: Eukaryota > Metazoa > Chordata > Mammalia > Primates > Cercopithecidae > Piliocolobus > Piliocolobus tephrosceles. The sequence continues at coordinate 162,708,742 of NC_045438.1, read as the reverse complement.
GTCTCCATTGCACATGCTGCATCCCCAGGGCCCAGACAAGGCCTGGCACTTAGTAGGCACTCAGTAAATAGTAGTTGAATGGATAAATACAGTATAAAACAACCTTGTCCTGTAGATTTATAATGTCTGTGGGTCAATAGTTAAGGTTGGGATTTAGGAGCTCCTCATTATTCTGTTTTGACAGACTTACTACAAAATGTCTTTTCAAAGTCACCGAAGCACACCATGCGGCAATTTGTTACAGGGTTAATTTTTAAAATTATAATGGTGCTTGGTAAATCTCCTTGAATTAATGAGTGTTGCAGAATTATGGCTGATGTGAAAAGGTATATAGTTAGCATCTGTTTGTTCTGTGCATATATCTCTCTTCCATGCTGTACATATATTTTAAGGAACATTTCTTTGGGTGCTGTGTTTTTTTCTATTTATGTCTTCACCATAAAAATATAAATAGATCATTTATCTCCGGTATCCTTAAAGTAGCTTGCATCACTTCACTCTTTTAAACTTTTACATAACCAAAGTTTCTGTCCCCAGTACACATTGTTTGGAAGATTTGAGTGGCTGGGGGCAACCCTGGAACCTTGAGGCCAGCTTCTGATGACCCTTGAGGTTTACATGCAGGGCCAGGAGCTGGGAGTGCAGGCTGCTGGGGGCTACATTCCCAGGAACACCGTGAAGGACGCCTGTGGTGTCTGCCCCGCCTGGCACCAGACCACATATTATGCTTAATGCTTAATCTACGGTATCTCATTTAAACTGATGGCAACTCAATGAAGTGACTACTGCAGCTATTACCATTTTATAGATGAGGAAACCAAGGCTTAGAGAACTGAGTCACTTGTCCTCAGTCCACGCAAGTAGATAAGTGGCAAAGCTGGGATTGAACCCCCCGTCCATGTGATTGCAGAGCCTGTACTCTTATGTACTAGGCTGTGTGGGATAGACTGATGAGGACCCGCAGGCCAAGTTCGGCAGATGTGGTCTAGGGTTGCCCATGAGCTGAAGGCCGTAATTGTTGGTGAGTGAGGCCTAAAGGTATCCCACTCATTGCCTTTTTGATAAAAAGACCCCAGACTTTTTCCGAGAAGGGGCTTCTTAGATTTCCTGCAGGTGCTTTGATCACTGGGAAAGGTTCCAGTTGACAGTCGTATTATAGGGCAAGCAAGGGAAAGGGCCCCACTGCCGGACCCATTTTCTTTCCTGTTGGGAACCCTTTCAAACTAAGGTCAGAGGACTGAGCCTGGGTTTTAAAAGAATTCACGGAGCAAAAGTGCAGGGGCATTCAGGAGGGACACGTGGAATGCGGCGTGGTACCAGCAGTAGGCTGAGAGATGTCACCTGAATCTTCAGGGTCTAATGGTGGTTATCCTGGTACTGATGTCAAAGTGGGACACTTTTTTTTTTTTTTTTTTAGACGGAGTCTCGCTCTGTCATGCAGGCTGGAGTGCAGTGGCGAGATCTCGGCTCACTACAAGCTCTGCCTCCCGGGTTCACGCCATTCTGCTGCCTCAGCCTCCCAAGTAACTGGGACTACAGGCGCCCGCCACCACGCCTGGCTAACTTTTGTAGTAGAGACAGGGTTTCACCATGTTAGCCAGGAAGGTCTGGATCTCCTGACCTCGTGATCTGCCCGCGTCAGCCTCCCAAAATGCTGGGATTACAGGCATGAGCCACCGTGCCCGGCCAAAGTGGGACATATTTCCAATAAACAGTTCCTACTGGAAGAGGCCCCATGTTTCCCTGAAGAGGGAATATGCTCCAATGGAAAGGGTTGGACTTTAGGATCAGGCTGACCTGATCCTGAGTTCACTTTCTGATTGTATTTCTTACTGGTTTTGCGAGCTTCCACCAATTATTTACCCTCTCCTGGTACCTCAGCTACTCTCCCAGTAAGATGTAGGGTTAATAGACTTTTCATTAAAGATGGCAGATAGCACATACGCTTTAACCTCAGTTGCCTCTCAATACAGTAATAGTAAAGGATTTGGTTTTTTTCCCCTTGGGTATAAAGTAATTAGAGACTAAGTGAAGGGGAGAGGAGACATCAGCAACTTAATTTTGGAAGCTGAAAAGCAGATGGAGAAGTGGAGTAGTTAGGTTTCAGTAGACCCAAGAAAGCTGAAATCCCAAGTTGGCCAGGGCACAGTCAAGAAGCAATCCAGCTTGAACTTCAAAATCCCCCAGAGATTCAGGAGTCAGTAGTTCCAGCTTCCTCTTGAAGTAGTGCTAACACGGGACTGTCGATTGAAAATATGTTTGAGGAGCAGAACCCTCGATTTTCTCCTCCCTGACGTGTAGCAAAAGCACCACCCTGCCAATCACCAACAAGCCTTCATCTTGGTAGAAGTCTGGAGATTTATTCTCTGGAGAGGATAAAAGCAAGGTGTTTCCACCAAAACGAGAAGTAAGCTAAGACAAGATCCACGAATTAAGAATTGCAACAAAAAAAGCAAGGCAAGAACCATCCCAAAGCCGCAGCTGCACAGTCATCATCAGAGGGGGATCTGTTCAGACTGAAGCAGATCTGAAGGCTTCAGGGATGCTTCAAGAGGATCAAGTAACTGCAAACCTAATAACAACCATTGCCTCTTATATTTATTGAGTGTTCATTGTGTGCCAGGCACAGTTCTAAGCGTATATGTATTAATGATTAAATCCTGATAGTAACCGTATTAGATAGTAATCATTATCCTCCTTTTATCAGTGAGGGAATTGAGGCACTCAGTGCTTAGTCATTAGTCCAAAATTGCATAGCTGGTAAGTGGCAATACTGAGATTTGAACCCAGGCAGTCCACACTAATAACCAGCATACCACGCCTCACTCCCTTGACAACAGGAGACACCAAGCTGGTGACAAGTTAACACGGCTGGGAAAGCTCGGGGAAACAGAACGTTGCACAGAAAAGAAGTCATCTTAGTGTACTGTGCAGCTCAGTAGTGACCTAAACAGGTAGCAGTGTGGAAGGTGATCTGACGGGAGTCTCAGCATCCCACATCAGGAAGATCCGGGAGGGGCACGGGCAGGAGGTGTGAGGCGTGAAACAGCTAATGCTTCTCTTCGGTGATGCAGACGCAATGCCTGAAACGAATAACAAACCAGAAGTAGCAAGAAAAATAGCTTGTTTAAAGCTCCAGAGAGACCCACCAAAGGAACCAACTAAAAGAGTTGAAAACGGGTCACCTGTAGGCTGTCTGGGCAGACTGGGGCAGGATAGGGGATGGGGGCTGCTGTCTTTCAGGAAAAGTCCTGAAAATTATTTGACCCTTCACATGTGTGCAAGTCAAACTTTGATAAAAATAAAAGCTAAACTTTAGAAGGGCATAAATACCTGGCAGTACTGTTATAAAATAAATCTGTTTTATCTTCCTAGGAACTCGGTAAATGTTAGTGTTCCTCTTTCCTTTTTCTTTCAAAGGACAAGTTCCCGTCCCAGGCAGAAATGAAAGCCCGGCACGGTGCGGCCGCGGATGGCTCACCTCTCTCAGGATGGCCCGGCTGCCCTTCAGGCCTTCATTTCTCGCTTGCTAACTTCCAGGGAAGGACAGAAAAGCAGGGGATTCTGTTGACAGAGACCTTTGATGAGCGTTTCTTCCCATCGGTGGCCTTGTTGGGTGCCTGGATCGAGGCCCAGCAAATGGCCAGATGTGGGGCGTAGCTAATGTGGGTAGAGCACCTCCTGCGGCTGTGGGAAGGGACAGTGACAATGTCTGACTGCTCCCGGGGCGCTGGCAAAGGTGCCCTCCTGGCTGCAGGTAATGGGGGAGCTGCCCCACACAGTCTGTAAGGCAACGATCGCGTCCAGGATCCTAAGAGTTTCCTTTTAGCCACCTCCAACTAGGGCAAGAGGCCAGTATCTTGAAAGGCAGAGTTTGGGGCTTGTGTGTATGCAGGAGAGAGAGACAAAGTGTGTGTATTTATAAAGCATGCCATATGCCATTTGTTCAATGCAATATGCCACTTTATTTTTATCTCTTCTTACTTCAAAGACGGGGAAGCCTATTAATTAGTAAATCTAATCATACATATATGCATATATATCTACATTAATATCAAGTGTTTATATATTGATAAATTGATTTAAGAATGCTTTTCATTTCTGGCAGAACCTTAGACATTAATGAACCTGAATTCTCTTACTGAAGTATCATCTTATTATTTTATAGCAGTTCTTCCTCCTACAGGGTAATTATGAGCCTGATTTTAACAAAAAAATACACTGATTTACTGTAATCTTCTGCTTAGTAATACAAGTGAGCTTTTCTATGCAAACCCTATCGCTCCAAAAAGAATTGAAGAAAAAATGTTTTACCAATTCAGACCCACGAGTGTTTATTGTGCACCTACTACATGGAAGGCACTGGGCTGGCTGCAGTGGGTATAATGGTGAGTGAAGTAGGCTCAGCCCTTAGCTTTTTGCATTTTATTTTGAAAAGGAAAATCCTAAGAACTAATTGACCACAACCCAAGTCTGACAAGAGTGGTGTATGAGAGGAACAAGCAGGCCCCTCCTGGGCGATCAGAGGGGAAGACAGCTCATTTCAGGTATCAGGAAGAGATAGACATGAGTTGAGGGATTTGCACTATTGGAATTATAAAATAACACATCCCCAACCTTCATTCACTGATTCATTTACCCACTCAACAATTGTGAGGGCCTGTGACATGTCGGATGCTCCTCTGGACCCTGGGGATGCACCAAAGCAAAGCTCCCCTTCGCGGAGTGCACGGAAGAGGATAGTGGAAAAGGGTAGGCTGCATCTCCCTGCTCTGACTCTACCTTGGTTTCTGTGAACATTCAGAAGTTTCCTGTGTAATGCTGGGCAGTCCTTGGCAGTCTTGGAGTTTGGCTGGCATGGGTGCTGTGTGTAAGTACAGTATCAGTGGCACCCTGGGTTCTCTGACAGCATCAGGACATCACTAGTGGAGTGAGCAGTGTTTCTCAGAAGCTTCTGCGCTGACCCTTTGACATGGAATCCCAGTCACATTAGGGCCCTAAGCCCACAGGGGAGCAGCAGGAGCAGAGACCTCCTGTGGAAACCAGGGCTGCCCCGTCCCAGCCGGGGCATAGGTCGGTGTGGGTCTGCTTCAATGGGACACAGCATCCTTTCTGGACCAGCCTACCTGCCACATCCACGGGTTTCCTCTTGGCAGACCATGGGGTCGGATGACTCTTCCCCAGTCTCTCTGTTACAGTATTCACTGATAACCATCTCAGAGAGATTAAATCAGAACTTAAAAATGTTTTCCTGGAGTTGATGTTTAAAATATTTATTCCAAAAGAACAGGTGTTGTCAGCCTGATACATCCTTTGTGGATAATAGCTTGGACTGCATTGATTGCCTCTGGCGTTAGGCTACTGCCCTTCCCCTTAAGCTTAACTGAATGTTCAACAAGGATGAGCCTAACACCAAAAAGCTTTCAGACTCAAAGAGCTGCTACTCTTCAAGGGTGGATTCCAGGCCTTGCAAAGGCTGTTGGGGTATTTACAGATTCCCTGTGTATGTCGGGAGCCTCATACACCACTGCACCTGAGACCCATCGGTGGGGGCTTTCAGTGTCTGTCCTGTCAGGAAGTGGTTCTCTTTTCATTACAGTTGACCCTTGAACAAGTTTGAACTTCACGGGCCCACTTATATGTGGATTTTCTTCCGCCTCTGCCACCCCTAAGACAGCAAGACCAACCCCTCCTCTTCCTCCTCCTCCTCCTCCTCAGCCTACGCAATGTGACGATGACAAGGATGAAGACCTTTATGATAACCCGTTTCCACTTAGTTAAGAGTAAATGTATATTTTCTTATTTTCTTAGTGACATTTTCTTTTCTCTAGCTTACTTGATTGTAACGGTATAGTATATAATACCTATGACATACAAAATATGTGTTAACCATTTGTGCTGTTGGCAAAGCTCCTGGTCAGAAGTGGACTCTGAGTAGTGAAGTTTCAGGGGAGTCAGAGGTTACATGGGAGTTTTTGACTGGGTGAGGGGTTGGTGTCCCCAACTCCCAAAAAAGCTGTTCAGGGGTCCACCATATATGCTTTTGTCTCCCTGAGAAAAAATTTCTAGCCAAATTTTGTCTTCCTTAAACTCTATAGAGCTTGAGCTTCCAGCTTGTGGTCTGAGAAGCCTCTCATTCTTTGGTGTTTGAGCAATAATCCTTTTTAGCTTGATTGATTTTTTTTTCATTCATTTTTGTGTCCAGGATCCCACCTTTCACTGCAGTGAGTAGCTGTACAAGTTTCCTATCACTGCTCTAACAAATTACCACCAACATAGTGGCTTAAAACAACACGCATTGATCGTTTTACGGTGCGGATCGGATGCCTGAAGTCAGTTTCACTGGGCTGAAAGGGACTTGTTGGCAGGGCTGGCACCTTCTGGAGGCTCTAGGGGAAAATCCATGGACTTGCTGTTTCCTGCATCTAGCAGCCCCTGCGTCCTTTGGTTTGCGGCCCCTTCCTCACATCTCCTCCTCTGACTCTGGCCCTCCTGCCTCCCTCTTATAAGGATTCCTGTGATTATGTTGTGTCCACCCAGACAGTCCCCCCGTCTTATGACTCTTAACTTAGGCATGGTCGCAAAGTCCTTTTCGCCATGCAAGGCAATATTTTCTCAGGTTCCAGGGAATTGGAGGTAGGTGTCTTCGGAGGATCATTCTTTTACCTACCACAGGTGCTAATCAAACGTTTTTCAAACTCAGCTGGTTGTTTCCTTTCTCCATCTCTGTCTCCGAGTATTTATGGACCAGGTTTTCAAAACACATAACTCACTTCCTTGTTATAAAGTAATAAATGTTAGAAAATTTCTCTCGGTTATTTAAAGCAGTTAGGAGATTATTAAAATGTCTTTACGGTGATTGTGGGTTATCACTCTGAAAACTGGGCTTGAACTCCAGGTGTGTTGGGTATCATCCTAGGGAACCACTAACACTCGAGAAAAACCAGTATCGCCATTTTTCTTGGAAACTCTCCTTTCATCTCCAAGCACAATGGAAGACAAGGAAGAGGATGGTCGTGCTGTTGTTGCGTTTGCCGTCATCTTTGTTGTTGTGGATTCCTGCTTTCTTTATCCCCAACTCCAGAGCTCCCGTCTGTGCCAACCTGTCACTAGCTTTGCTGTGGAAACCTTGACCTCCTCGCACACACATCAGCTGTAGCTGGCTCCGATCTCTCATCTGCCACACGGGCACAACCAGGTCACCTAGAACTGGAAGTATTTGTAGAGGAGAAGAAATAAGCTGAGTGCGTGATGTGCTTGAGCTCCAGGGCCCACTTCACTTTTACTTACCATCTGATTCTTGCCACCCCCCAGAGCACCAGAGCAGTGACATTAAACAAACTCTCACCTCTCAGCCGTGTTTCTCCTTAACCTTGTTCTTTGTTTTTGGTATTTATTTATTTGTTTGTTTGTTAGTTTGTTTATTTATTTATTTGTTTGTTTATTTATTTATTTATTTATTTATTTATTTATTTTTAGAGACGGAGTCTTGTGTCACCCAGGCTGGAGTGCAATGGCGCAGTCTCAGCTCACTGCAACCTCCACCTCCGGGGTTCAAGAGATTCTCCTGCCTCAGCCTGCTGAGTAGCTGGGACTACAGGTGCATGCTACCACGCCCGGCTAATTTTTGTGTTTTTAGTAGAGACAGGGTTTCACCATGTTGGCCAGGCTGTTCTTGAACTCCTGACCTGAAGTGATTCACCCGCCTCAGCCTCCCAAAGTGCTGGGATTACAGGCGTGCGCCACCACACCCGGCCAACCTTGTTCTTTGACACAGCTGTTTTAAGCATCCATGTGGTGTGTCCCAATGAGAATGAAAATCTTGTGAACGGCTAACCATACTGTATATATCTTGGTGGTCCAGTGAGTGTCACATGGGTGGCTTTTGATGTGTATTTGACAGATACTTTAATAATGTTATACAGATATTTTACAGATACTAAAATATATTTTACATATCCTTATGTAATGCATATATGTATATCCATTTTGTATATATACATATGTATCACAATAAGTGAAAATATATATAAAGGCCTTGTGAATTCTTTTCAACTATTATCTCTTTATCCACTTTTTGTGGGATGTGTATTTAAAAAAAATAATATTAAGCACCCTTTATTATTGTTCAGCTTCTACTCCCCTCACAGTTCAGAAGACTGATCCTTGTATCTTTCAAGATGGAAGCCTTTATTTAAATGAGGACCCATGAGGTTAAATTTCTCTGGACAAACCCAGATGAAAGATTGCTTGTTGAAATGAAGGCATCTCTTACACTTCGCTGCACTGATTAGATTGACCAATCAAGCTTAGAATAGGAAATGGCATGGAAGATCAGATGCGGGAAATCATTTAAATATTTGCCCTCCTGTTACAGGATCACTGAAGTCCACTGATTATGGGACCCAGAGGTTTCCATTCTTAAGATGCAGGAAGACAGTGCCTATGAAACTGGTCCTGGAAGTCTGTTGTTCTGGCATCCTCTGCCCTGGCTAAATGAGGTTCTGGCTTCAGAGGGGTCTTGATTTATAAGTGCTCCAGGGGGATTTATATGCATTTAGCTACAAAACCTGGCCTGCATTAACGGTTCTTAAAAGCAGATAATATGAAAGGGAGGACAGAGTCACTTTCAAAAATTGATGTTCAATTTTATAACTCTCAGTTTCCAATAAAAATTTCTGTTATGGTCAGTAGTTTATAAAGGAGCAGTTTTGAGTCATCGTTAAGAGTGGAGGCTCGCAGGCAGATTGCCTAGATTCAAATTTTAGTTCTACCCCTCACCAGCCATGTTGGTTAGAAGGTTACTCACCTTCAATTTCCTCTTCTATGACATGGCGAATAGTCATAAACAATGCCTTCCTCATAATTGTTGTGAAGATTGGAAATAAGATATAAAAGCACTTAGACTGGGAGGCCGAGGCGGGCTGATCACCTGAAGTGGGAAGTTCAAGACCAGCCTGACCAACATGGAGAAACCCCGTCTCTACTAAAAGTCCAAAATTAGCTGGATGTGGTGGCGCATGTCTGTAATCCCAGCTACTCGGGAGGCTGAGGCAGGAGAATCGCTTGAACTTGGGAGGCGGCGCTTGCGGTGAGCCGAGATTGTGCCACTGCACTGCAGCCTGGGCAACAAGAGTGAAACTCTGTCTGAAAGAAAAAAAAAAGAACTTAGAACAGTGCCTGGCACAAAATAATTGCCCAATATACATTGGTGGTTTGTTACTATTATTAAGTTATTATTGTTATTACTTAGCAGAGTTTGGAAGCATTAACACATAATATTTCAAAGGCTTTTTATCTCCAGTAACTAAACTCCAGAAACATATGGGTACTTCAAGGGAGTGACCACTGAGCTATTCAAATGTACCCTTCTAGTCCCAAGAGTATACCAGTGTGCACTCTAGTATACGCTTGTATACCCTAACTACATAAACTGCATTACATGTCTACTCATACATTGCCTCTTTAAGAAATGTACGTGGCACAGTATTTTATTGTCATAGCCGTGATGGCATTTATGTTTTATAAACTGGAGGGAAGTTACAAGCATTTTTCATCGAAGAACTAATCTTTTCTAGAATTAGATAGATGGTTAGCAAAATGTATGACTGGATTTCTGTCATAGAAATTTTCAAGGAGATGGATTCTAGGAGAAATGAAGCATCTTTCCCCCCACCCCAATAGCACAAGTTACTGGATAATTTTAAATTTGTGTCAAATGGCTTAATATCCTTTCCACAGACCCTGAAAATACAAACATTTGATATATGCTCGTATCCAATTTCAAACTCTGCTTATGTTTTATTTGAATTACTATCTCCTTAGCTGCCAGGCGCCCCAACACGAATGTTCACCCCTGTGTTTTACAGTTGTTCCTGATAGGGCTTTGTTATGTATTGGGAGACTTTGATGCCCAGTGCCCGTATTGGACTGCAGTCGTTCCTTTACCATTCGTAGCAGTACCTCATATGATTTGCGATGTGGAAGGTTTCTCAAAGTCATGTGTGTCCCACTGGGATTAGTGCAACTGCTTAAGTCCTGGCTGTCCCCAGCCTTTCTCTGCTTGTTCACATGGTTAGTTGTGGATTCATCAAATGTCAGAGCTGGGAAAAAGATCTTGGAGGTCATCTAGTGCTATTGTCTCATTTTCAGTCCAGAGAAGCGACGTTTTTCCAGCCAAGTCTAGCCCTGGTCGTCAGTGCAGGGGCTTAGACTAGACTTTGATTCCTTTGGTAACTACATTAAGGGGGATGAGAAGAGCACCCACGTTCATTCTGCACAAGGACAAATGAAAAAGGCCTGCCATCCCTTGGGGAACTCACAGTACAGTGAGGTGACAGTCAGGTGAGCAGAAAATTACCTTCTGATCCTCAGCCCATTGCTTGTTTCCCTGCACTGGAATGCCTTTGGCATATACCGTTTCAGCTTCTTATCCATCCACATGGTTGTAAAGTGGGGAGCTTTTGTTTTCGATGCCTGTCTCTCCATTTATCCATTCATTTATTTTTCTATCTATAAGTCATTCATCAAAAAACACTTAGGAATGCCTGAGCTATGCTGGACCCCAGAGTCACTTAAATGCTACATACTAGTGGAGAAAAATCATGGTTCTTGCCTCCAAGTAATGTACAGTCTAGTTGAAGGAGACAAGCATATAAAGAACAAGGTACATGGAAGACACAATTTCTTCCTGCCTAAATCCTCCTGAGGTGTTCACAGGTATTTCATGTGTTAGTTATTCGAAGGAACTTTATAATGCACCTCCTTCTTTGGGGCATTTACTTTTTAAAGTAGGTTGTGAAACCCACTTTACTAACCATCCTCTCCCTTCCCTTGTTTACTTTCTTTCTTACATTCGAGACTGTGTCCCACCTGTGTTAGAAGAGGTGGGCCTAGCCTTGTGCTCCATGATGAAGTGCAAAGAGAATGCCATCCACCAATCCTGCCCTCTCTGGCCACAATCTGCTTGTTCCCTTCATTGATTCATTCTTTCTTTCGTTCATGCATTTGTTTATTCATTTGAATGCCCACCGTTTGCTAAGCCAGTAGTCACTGTGGAAAGCAAAGGCAGACATGGCTGATATTCTCAAAGAGCAATAGTCTAGACTGGAGGGGAAATTAACTTTCGTGGAATAATCACACGTGTAGATGTGAGTGACAGCTGAAATAAGCAACTGCAACTTGATGCTTTAAGAGCAGTGAGCAGGCTGGGTGCCATGGCCCACGCCTGTAATTCCAGTACTTTGGGAGACCGAGGTTGGAGGATAGCTTGGGTCCAGGAATTTGAGACCAGCCTGGGCAATATAGTGAGGTCCCCATCTCTACAAAAAATTAAAAAGTTAGCTGGGCATGATTGGCGCATGCCTGTAGTCCCAGCTACTTGGGAGGCTGAGGTGGGAGGATCACCTGAGCCCAGGAGGTCAAGGGCTGCAGTGAGGTATAATCACACCACTGCATTCTGGCCTGGACAACAGAGGAGACCCTGTCTCAGGAAAAAAAAAAAAAAAAAAAAAAAAGGAACAGTGAGCAGTGGAGTCACGGCTGAGTGTGGGCTGGGGAGAGAAGAGCATTCAAAGCCAGGGAGTGGCCTAAGCAAAGCTCCCGCACAGGAGAAGAAATCTATGGATCAGAGCCCTGGAAAGGCCAGCGTGGCTAGAAAAGTGGGAGACATGGTGCTGAGGCTGAAACGGGGTTAAGGCCAGACCACACTGGACCTTTTTGACCATGTAGGGATCTCTCACTTTACCAAGAGCAATAGGAAGCCCCAGGAATGTTTTAAGCAAGGAATGTCACATGATCAGATTTGATTTCCGAAAACATGACTCTGGCTGCTCTATGGAGGGGAACTGAAGAGAAGACCGTGGCCACAGAACCAGCGGGAGGCTACAGCACAGCTACACAAGCAACAGGTTGTTCCAACTGAGGCTGTGGCGAGGGGGTAGAGATAAGTCACCAGCCAGATCCCAAAATGAATAAAACCCAAAACTTCCACAGCTTGCTACTTGGTTGAACATGAGGAAAGAGGGACGATGCTGATTATGGAACCAGATGGATGATGCTGCCATTCTTGTTAAGGACACAACTGGTTGAGATTTGGGTTTAAACACATTGGCCTTGAGGTTTACTGGAGGTACTGAAGTTACACATTGCACAGATAGTTTGAAACAGTCTGGAGCTTACAGGAAACACAGAGACTGGCATATAAATGTCAGTGATCTTCACTGAGATTGTATTTGAAACTGAAGTAAGGAGAAGGTGGACTGGGAAGCATGGAGTGAGAAGAGCAAGGGGCTTTGCATGAATCTTATGGAACTAGGGCCCTTAGTGACCAGATAGAAGAGAACAAATCTGCCTGGAGCATGGGGGAGCCAGGAGTGAGGAAGAGCCAGGGTGTGCGAGTGCTGGAAGCCAGGGGTACTAGGTTCCAAGATGGCGGGAGTAGCCAGCATCACTGAAGAGCCAATGACATGATCAACAAAAAGCCATTGCTTTTAGCAACAGAGGTCACTGGTGTCTGTCGGGAGAGATGATCACTCAGCAGGCCAACAAGAGGCAAGATTAGAGTGGGTTGAAAATGACGTGGGAGGAGAAGAAATGGAGATAGTAAGTAGACACCTCAAGGAAAGAAGAGAGACAAGGCCGTGCTTGGAAAGGTTGTGTGCAGTAAGAGAAGTTCCGTAACAGTGTAATAACGTCGGAGTGTGTAGAAGTCAGTAGAAGGATCCAGCAGAGTAGGAGAAGTAACTGTGTAAGAGAGAGACAGAGGAGAGGTGCAGTGTTCCTCAGAAGGTGAGACATCCTGGGACCTCACACTGGAGGAGGGTGAGCAGGGTTGGCCTTAGACTGGACACAAAGGTATTTTACATTGAATGAAAAAGAAAAGGAAAAATATTTCCTCTTGTTTTGCTTAGATTTCATCTTGGGCTTATCTTTGACATGGATCTAGGCCACTGCAATTTTTATGGACTTTTTACTATGGGTTTTCCACCTAACGTATTTTTAAATTCAGAAAGTTGGGGTTTTTTCATTCTTTTTTGCTTTGTCAGCTCTTTTATTACATACTGTTCTATTCATTTGTTATATTTTCCCATCCTTGCAGTGCATTGCAGACAATATTATTATTACAGTTCTACATGGATGTTATTACTTTAGTTTTGCAGGGACTCCCCCATGAATAGCAGAATGTCATTTATGAAATCTTACAATCATTCTCAATACACCTCTGTGCGATATGTTAAACTCACTCAAACAGCAACGTGGAAATAGTCACCCACACTGCTGGCTTCCAGAGCGTCGTCATGTTGCCGCTTGCATTTGGAAGGAGCCTTCCCTGATCCTTCTCTGGATGAAGCCCTGGAGGGAGGCATTACCTACCAAGGCCACTCCCCTTGTTGGCTTTACTGTTTGAACCAAGGGACAGGTGTCTCTAGATTCATCCAAATGTGTGTGAAAAGACGAACTTCTAATTTCAGTTATTTATCAAAACTATAATTATCTTAGAAAGTTATGCAAATTAGTCAATTTTTAGGCCCTTCATTGAGAAGCTAGCAGTGTAGAATTAGTGTGTGCAGTGGTCAAGAGGGAAGAGTCTCAGATCAGATCCCTGGGTTTGAATGCTGGTCCTGCTACTTGCTGGCCATGTGTGACCTCGGCAGGTTATAATTTCTTTGTGCCCCGGTTTACTCCGCTATAAAGCAGACCTAATACTCCCAAGCTCGTATGATTAGTGTAAGGATTAAATTAGTTAGTGTAAAGCTCTTGGAACAATGCGTGACGCATAGTAAGTACTTAATAAATTCTATGACAGCATCTTGGATGCAGTGATGGTGCTTTGGGAACCTGTTACCTTCTGCTGCCTCCATGTGTTGCAGTTTCATTCGGGAAACACTTTTTGTTTTAGTCACATACAACTCTCAAAGTAGGTGATTCTATGTCCAGTTTTTCACAATGTCTAAAATAATATGGTTCACAGTCATAAGATTTTGTAGCAGATGAATGTTTACGTCTCATTTCCCATATATATAATAATCAATAGCCATTCCCTTTGCATTAAAAACAAGCCCCCCTGGGTACCGAATGGCTCTTCGATGTAGGGAATGTCTTAGCCAGCTTGGCACAAATAAAACCTCTTTCCTTTTCAGCTGTTTTAAACATTTAGCAGTGGGATCAGATGATTGAACTTTCAAAAAAATTCTTCCTAAAATCTGTTTGGATGGAATCATTTGCCGTAAAGATCTGGCATTATTCAAAGCTGTTCTGTGCTCCCTTAATTGAAAAGCCCTGACATTGGCATTGGACAGGGCTTGCCTTTGGGGCCACCAGCAGACAGCTTCCTTCAGTGCTTCGTATTGTTAATGACTCAGAGAATGTGTTTCGATGAGATCAGAAGCAATCCACTAAAGAAAAAGTGGAGAGGACTTGAGAGCTTAAAAGAGCGGAGAGGAGAGATGTGAGAAAACCTAAAAAAAGACAAAAGTTGGTGTGGAAGAAGGGGTGGCGCGGGCTCCATGGCAGATTTGTCATTCGTCCCAGTCCAGCTATTTAGAATCATTTTTCCAGTGGGAAGAGAGATGAAGAGAAATCCTGTCCAAAAGAACAAGGAAGATGTCTTTGAAATGATATGAGGGGAGCCAGAGACAGACATGGAGGTGAGCAGGACCAGGTCCTGCTCCGTAGATCTCCAGGGAAGATGTACTTGGCACTACTGTGCGCTCCTGGGCTGCATTGGTGTCTTTACTGCAGGCGGAAAGGATGGATGCACGCTGGCCAGGGCCATGGCCTGCAGGTGCTTAAATGTCCCCACAGTAGATGGCTGTGTTCACAGCTCAGATCTGTAGCCCCCGGCCCTCTCAGCCCCCCCTGAACAGTGTCCCACTGTTAGCAGCTCTGCAGTGAAAGTAGAATCTGAACACAAATTAAGTGGCAGCTTTGGGGTTTTAAAGAAAAAGGAAAACTTTTTCATTTTAGAAAGAGAAAACTTAATGTTTCGTGTGTCAATTCATTCTATGCTCCCTGAAATGGTTTCATCTCTATGCTAATTTTATGCTGAAAATAGGAACTCCCCTGTGCTGGAGAGGAGAGAAAGGACTGGGGAGTCAAAGACTATCCAAGTGGCTGAGAATCAAGTGGACCCCCTTGACTCATTTTCACTTAGAAAATGCTCTCAAGGCAGCCAGTGTTGTATCAAGGGTCCGCCAGGGGAGCCGAGGCCTTTGCCTGCCACCCCGGGAACTGGCTTCCAGGCCTTGGGCATGGATCCCTCACCCAGATTCTGCTTGGTCTTACACCAGTGATTTTGCAGGTTATATCCAGACCTCATACTTGATAATAAGATAGTAAACTGACTTCCCTTGGTTTCCTCCACCTCTGTTTTAAATGAATAATTAATCCATTAAAAGCATCATCTCAGAAGCACAAAGTATCCTATAATCAATGACTGTAAGTTGCCTGAATAAGAAGTGGACATTGTGTTATGCTTACTTCTAGACTGGTCTGTCTCTCTTCTTAGGACATGAGATGTTGAGGATGGATCTCATCCTAGTCCTCTCTGTGCTTTAAGAGCACCAACACGGACCCTTCCTCAGCATAGGCATGTAACTGTGATTTCTGAGGAGTCCTGTGGGTCTATCATTCAGTAGCTCAAGGGCAGCTGGACAGAGAAGCGATTAGAAGTCTTGTTCCTGCTCCTTCGCTTGTTCACAAAGATACTTTATTTTTATTACTCTGGTCCTGCCAGTTCTCTTCATCTGGTTTCCTGTATCCTTCCATATACGGTGATGCTGAGGGGGTTTTTTGTTTGTTTTATTTGTTGTTTTAAAGAGAAAAGGGAGTATACTTGTTGCTTCAGGGCAAAACAAAGACCAGTGGGAAGAAAGTTATCAAAGGTCAATTTCAGCTCCTCACAAAAAGCTTTCTAAGGACAGGCTGTTTGTGAAGGGACTAAATGTGTTTAAGTAGAGCTGGGCAGTCACATGCGACCACTGTCCTGAGGATGCTCACCCAAAAACTCCGATGGCCAGGATGTTGACTGATGGCTTACCCCGGCGAGTTGACATCTGGAGCCTCCGCTGACTTCATGGTCCGCAGATGGGTGAATAGGGGCCACGGTTCTGCGGGCTCTCTCCAGAGGTGCCTGAGGCTGGCATCTCGCAGTGTTGTTAAACACATGGGTCATAGCTGCAAGTATGCTGGGGTATGCTGACTGGGCAGGCGTGCAGAGGTCATGATGCAGCTCCATCTTCAAAACAGGAAGCATTTCTCAGAGATGTAGTCTCACAGACTCTAGAAAGATTTGAGAGAGGAGACTGTCAGAGAGACACAGAGGCCTGGGTGTGTGTGGATGAGGTGATTTCTAACTGCTTGGTAATAAGGTAGTAAGCTTTATGTTTCTGTCGTATTTATTTTCCCCTCAGATCAGGTTGTCTGAGCCAGAACCATGTATTCCAGAGCAGATATGTTAGTGACCTGAGATAGAGAGAAGTACATTCTAAACAATTTCTGGAAACATAAGGGGCTGAGATGCATTTAGCCATTTGAAAAGATAATGGAAATTTCAGCTAATTCCTTTGAGGTTTAACTGTATAGTATTGCCTTTTTAATCCTTTCACAAAACCCTGGAAGGACTCAAATTGGTAAGTGAGAAGCCAGTTACTACCAACTACTGGGCAGCTTCTTGGCAGGAGGTAAGAGCTTTCTGCTTCCTTTTTAGGACAGTTCCACCCTTCCTTGAGTGGAATGAGTTGGTGATGTGGCTGAATGTCATGAGGGTTTGGAGAGGAGGTGGCTGTAATTGCACAGGCCCTGGCATTGAAGTGACCCGGGAAAGGGAGGTACCTCTGGGTCCATGGTAGGATGTGGAAGGAGAAAGGGAAGATTCATAGCATAACAGGTCTAGGGTGCTGCACTTGAAAAGACTATGGTAGTTATCGGTTCATTGAACTCAACTAAACCCAAAATACTGGGTACCTCATGTGTGCAGTGCTTAGTGCCAGGAATGGTGGGCTATGTAAAGAAGAATCCAGTAACTCCCTCAACTGACTTAGAATATTTATTTCCTAACTAAAAGAAACATAACTAAGAGTCAATAATATTGTTTGTTTGTTTGTTTGTTTTGCTTTTTATGTAGTGTAAGGCACAGAAATATGCTCAGTAAACCCTTGCTGGTTAATGACCACTGCAGGTCCCTGAATTTGCTTTGAGTTGAAAGAAATGCCACCAACGTGCCCCCCCAGGAGTTCAAGTCAGGAGAGCAGCCAGCCTGACTGTGGAAGAACTATGCAGTGCCTGAAGTTCCAGGAAACTTTCCAGTTGCAAGGACAGAGAGCAGTGCTATTTTAGTAAATAGTACATGATAGCTTTGCTGTATACCAGGCCTGTACAGTGCTAGACACTGGAGGCAAAGACAGACAAACAGACAAAATAATTAAAATGTGGTTAAGATCATATCCAAATGTACATTAGGTCCACCACTGTGGAAAACAGTATGGCAATTCCTCAAATACCTAAAAACAGAACTAACATTTGATCCAGCAATCCCATTACTGGGGATACACCCAAAGGAATATAAACTGTTCTCTTATAAAGACACATGCACACGTGTATTCATTGCAGCACTATTCAAAATAGCAAAGACATGGAATCAACCTAAATGCCCATCAATGGTAGACTAGATAAAGAAAATGTGGTACATATGCACCATGGAATACTATGCAACCATACAAAAGAATGCGATCATATCCTTTGCAGAAATATGGGTAGAGCTGGAGGACATTATCCTTAGCAAACTAACACAGGAAGAGAAAATCAAATATTGAATGTTCTCACTTACAAGTGGGAGCTAAATGTTGCAAACACATGGACACATAGTGGGGTACAGCACATGCTGGGGTATATCAGAGGGTGGAGGGAGGGAAGAGGGAGAGGATCAGGAATAATAACTAACGGATAGCAGGCTGAATACCTGGATGACAAAATAATCTGAATACAAACCCCCATGACACAAGTTTCTCTATATGACAGACTTGCATATGTACCCCTGAACTTAAAATAAAAGTTAAAAATAAAGATTATATTTGGCTGGGTGCAGTGGCTCACGCCTGTAATCCCAGCACTTTGGGAGGCTGAGGTGGTCGGATCACAACATCAGGAGATCAAGGTCAGCCTGGCCAATATGGTGAAACCCCGTCACTACTAAAAATACAAAAATTAGCCGGGCATGGTGGTGCATGCCTATAGTCCCAGCTACTCAGGAGGCTGAGGCAGGAGAATCGCTTGAACCCAGGAGGCAGAGGCTGCAGTGAGCCGAGATCATACCACTGCACTCCAGCCTGGGCAACACAGCGAGACTCCATGTCAAAAAAATAAAAAAGATTATATTCTTTGTTAAATATAACTAAGTGAATATAAACAAAATAAAAATTTGGGGAAAAAAGTAAGATATCATTTGGCATTAAAGATAACCCCTTAAGAAAATGACTGTCAGTACCAAACATGGAGCCATCCAGCTAAACCCACAGAATTCTAGAACATCAGAGCTGGATAAGCCCTTAGAACAATCTGTCCAAATCTGTTATTTTACAGAGGGGGAAGTGGAGACCCAGCCATGCAAAGGTATTAGCAACAGTTAGTTTACATTTCTTTCTGGCTGCATTTACAGTGGGTAAATACATCTTAACTTTAGTGGGTTGAAAAAGACAGGTGCTATTTTCCTCAAAAAATATTTTGGCTGCTGGTGATCGACTCTTAGAGCAAGAGAAACACTTTCTAACATTGATGTGGGATTTTGTGTGTGGTGTGTGGGTTTCCTGAGCTGCCGAGCTTTTCCACAATCTCCTGCTCTATTATTTCGTAGCCCACTTTCCTTTAATGCCCACCATCAGAGAGGTTCTCTTTACCGTTCCTCTGCTCAGCTCCTTCAGAAGTCTGTGTACACCGACAATAAATAGGAGGTCTGAAAACAGATGAGAGGTTTTTAAATTTGAAAACAGATGAGAGGCTTTCTTCCCTCAAGGGATGATGTGGGGTTTAGTAGCTTCAGCTATGTTGAATTTTACTTATAAATGGTGATGACTTCTTATAATGTGAGGTTTCTTTTCTGTTTCATATGTATCTTGTAAGTAGCCACATAAGCAAATATTTAATTCGTTGTCACTCTTGTGCTGTTGGACAGCAGCAGCTCATATGAATGATACTTACTGTACCAATTCAAGCTTGGGAAAGACTGTTGGACACCCAGCACACTGTTAGGGTTATCCGTGTGTGTCCATGTGATACTGAAATGGCTGGTCCCCTGGTCAAATAGCCAGAGAAACCAGAGGGAAAGTGAATTCCTGAACTTCATTCAATTAAATGAATTGAGGTTTAGATGTTTTTTACTGTTTAATTCAGGCAAAACATTTGTTATTCTTTATGTAGAAATAGCTGAGGCAAAAAACGGATGGCTTTGAAGGAATATCCAAGTTTGAATCCAGGTTTTATCTCTTCATTGCTATGTTACCTTGAGCAAGTTTCGTGTGTGTGTGTGTGTGTGTGTGTGTGTGTGTGTGTGTGTGTTTGTGTGTGTGGTTTTTATTTTTATTTTTATTTTTTTGGCTCTTGTCGCCCAGGCTGGAGTACAATGGCATGATCTCAACTCACTGCAACCTTTGCCTTCTGTGTTCAAGTGATTCTCTTGCCTCAGTTTCCTGAGGAGCTGGGATTACAGGCACCTGCCACCACGCCCAGCTAATTTTTTTGGATTTTAATACAGACAGGGTTTCACCATGTTGGCCAGGCTGGTCTTGAACTCCTAACCTCAGGCGATCCACCTGCCTTGGCCTCCCAAAATGCTGGGATTACAGGTGTGAGCCACCGCACCCGGCCCACCTTGAGCAAGTTTCTTAACTTCTCTAGGCCTCAAGGGCTTTAATCACTTGTAATGATGATAATAGTGCACAGTCCTTCCAAGGTTATATTTTAATAAGCAATATAAGGTACCTAGTGCAGTCCCTGAAAACAACAAACAGATGTTAATTCCCTTTCTCCTTAGAAAGTAGTCCTGGAATGGGAAAATAGGAGCCATTCCTTGACACAGAGCAGACGTGTTACCCTGGCCTCCTTTGCCATTGCCTTCTGTGGTCAGTACTTGAACATTGTGCCTTCAGCTTCTATCAGCAGATCCTGAGAAACAGAGAAAATTACTCCTGTAGGTCCCATAGTAAGCTTGTTGAGGGTTGTCCATTCCTATCACTCAGCCCATCCCCCATGCCCCCGGTACCCTGGTCAAATAGCCAGAGAAACCCCCTGTCCCGCCTGTAAAACCTTTTGTGAGAAATGTTTTAAAAATTAAGCACTAAGAGTTCGTGTGCCTCAAGATAAGGGTAAATTTAACCTTAAGGGTTTCGTAAATGACCATTTTGCCTTCCCTGTGGCTGGAGAGAGCCTCCGAATGTGTCAGCCCCCAAGGGCTTGCTGCTGTGTGCTCTTTTCCCTGATCTCAGTAGTCCTGTACTTGCTAATATTTTCCCTCATCATATTGCAGTGTATTAGGAGAGGGCTTTGATGCTGTTCTGTGATATTATAGGCCCAAGTCAAGAGCTTCCAAATCCTGCCCTGCTAGTCATGTGGCCTCCTGATGTCAAACAGAGGACCTGAGATTCAGAGAGTGAAGCGGAGTGACTGCCAGCACCACCTTCTCACCTGCAAGAGCACCCAGCACCTTGTCCGGAGTTGGGCTTAGTGGAGGAGCTGGTGAAGGAGAAGAGGCCGAGTTGGCTTAAGCACGCCTTGTGCCTCCCTCTAACCCCACACCTTCAGATCCCTTTAGCTGCTTGCACAGCTCATGACCTATGAATGGGAGTGGGGAAGAAGCAGGCAAAATGGAGTCTGACATGAGAAAAGTGTCAGTAACATCCCATTTCTTATGTTGATTCTTGATTTCTATCCTATTCAAACATTATTTTATTGTATACCTTCTTTTGTAGGCCTCCTTAAAATTTTCATAGGATGAGGCAAGATATAAACCCTTATATAAAAGTTAACAGCAGTGTATTAATGATATATACAGCCAAGCATGGGTGTGTATGCCCAGAATGCACAACGTATACAGAGGACATTCAGTGGCCAAAGCTGCCTAGAGTTGCTTTGGTCCTTGATCGAGTCATATTTAGATTTCTCCACCCAAATAACTTATATCAATACTGACTAGATAATGTGTATTCAACGGGCAGTACACCCCCAATCACTGTGGATATCACAATTCAGGAAATATTTACTTACAGGGCTAAGTAAACTTTTAGCTTCTAGACAGTAGAAACCATGTCTTATTGTTCTTTATGCTTACAGTACTTGGCCTATGGCTGATACACAATGGATCACGAGGGGTGACTAGATAAAGGAGAATTTTTAATGGCAAGATTATTCAGACTAAATGAAATGTAGAATATCGTAATATTTTATAAGGAATGGCATTTTGGGCAAGTTATTACTTGTACGTATTTTTAGAAACACAAACTCTTTCCCTAACCAAATGCTTCTGAGTAGGATCCTGCTTTAATGGATAGAAAAACATGAGTTCTCATTAGTATGCACAGCACTGAAGCCCAGTTACATTTTTTTTTTTAAATAAGCACACTTTTTAAGTGTTGCTCTGCAGTGTCATCGCTCCAAAAGCTTATCACATTGTTCATTTTCTTAGCAGGCCCAGTTCTACTGATGGTGTAAAGTTTCAGCCGGGGCTTCTCATAATTACTGCTAATTCTTAAGACTGAAATCAGGTGGCTTTTTATTTTTAGTGTCCTTATTGTGCTCACTCAAGACTATATATTCAGCAGTGTGCAGTCTATGCCTGACTGTATAAAAGACTGGAATGTCCACGCACTATAATGAATAATGAGTGTCAGTGAACTCATTACAGTAAATCCTTAGGTAATTACTTTCTGCCTTAGTTGGGGGACGTATGGTAGCATAAGCTAAAATTATTTCATCTCCAGACAAACCCTGAGGTGGCTGTTAGAGTTAAATATAATTCATTTGCAGCATGTTTATTATAGTTAAATTTAACTAATTTAGGGCCTGTTGCTGGCCAGAAGCTGAGGAGGAGGAAGTTGCAGTGTCCATGAGTACCTCAGAAAAATGAGGCTTCATGGCCGAGCTTTCAGAGCATGACGTAAGAGTTACTCCCACTCTGTCTCTGCTCTTCCTGTCCCCAGAGCTAGATGGGTTTGTTCATGAAAGTGATTGGCTAATGAGCTCTTCGGTCTTAGGATTAATGTGGTGTAGCACAAGGAAATCTCAGCGTTGAGCTGGGGCTCTGCTCAGTTCTCTCCTCTGTTTCTGCTGGAGCTTCCTGGTGTTACAGAAAGAACTGTGGTGTTCAAGGTCACTGTGGTATGAATGGATTTATCAGCAGATGCTGAGGCTCCCCCTTCTTGTGCCCCACTTGCACTCAACACTGTAGGGCCAATTTGGGCGTTATTTCTTCCTAAGCCTTCTAGCCTGGAAGACTTAGCTCTGGAAAAAATAGGAAAGGACTTACTCCAAGAACCAAGCACATGTTTACACAGGATGGTTTAACCTTTAAAGATGTTGCCACGGAAGAGTTTTTAGATTAGATTTTGCCTCATGAAAGCGCTTCTGAGCTGGATGGCTTGCTCTCCCAAAGATGTTACGGGGACACCCGCGGGAGAAATCGCAACAACGCTGGGAGGTGAGGCTTCTGAGCCATCGCTTGTGTCTAAGAAAAAACATAAGCCAAAAATCACTGTAGGGGGACTGTTCCCCAGAAGACAGGGACCTTGCCAGGAGAGGAAACACAATTCCGATCATCGTGAGGAACGTGCATTTGAGGAAGACGTTGTCCTACTTTTCCACAAAAATACCATGTCTCCACTCTGGAAATCTGTGCACTGTGCTAATTGCTCAAGAGAAGGTAGCAGTCAGAAAAAGTCCAGAGAAGGATGAGTAAATGAACACAGGAATCAGTCGGTAGCCGTGGGCACAGCAAAGCCCCTTCAGTGGGAAGGCAAGAGTGAAAAGAAGACAGCACTGAAGTCTGTGGAACCTAAAGCGGCTTTGGTGGGGTTTCTTCACCAATCCAAAGTGCAGAGCTAGCAGGGCAGGCACACCCACCCATGCCCGTGGTGGCCCACCCTGAGACTCCATCCAGGACAGCCACCTCAGCCTCACTATCCCCTGGCCACATCCTGGCCCTTCAGTCCCACAGTGACACAACTTACAAGCTGCAGAACCATCAGCTTCTTAAGCCAGTGTTCCTCCCACTGTACCATAATTGCTTCCCTTGTGTCCAGACCCTTCTGAAAACTTTTCGATTTTACTGAAAACAAATTTTGGCCATGGAAATGGTTTGTGACTTTAATGGGCAAACTGTGATATAAAAAGTAAACTATGGGTTACATAACTTCAGGGACAGGTTAACTTTTCCAGAATTCTGGTCTCAAAGTAAAGATTTAGTTGAGGCTATGAAAATTCAGGAAAAAATAATAAAGCATTTCTACACCTCCCTCCTTCCCCTTGTGAGCCCCCCTTAAAAATAGCATCTGAAGTTTCATTGTAGCTGAGTCACTGCTTGGTGCGATCTAGGGCTAGGCTGCAACTGGACCTGTCAGAATGAGGCCACAGTGATTCATGATGAAGCTAAGTTTGGTTGCCACTGACAACATGTGTTCCTCTGTTCTTTCCCTGGAGTTTGGAGACACTGTATTTTGCCTTTGGATTAGAAACACCTTTGAATAGTGAGAGTAATGTGATGAGATGGGCCACTGCAATTAATGCACCCTCTGGGCCCTCTTGCTGTGACACCCTAGCCATTTGTTAGGGGAAGGTAGGAGTAATTAACATAACCAAAGACCTCTGGGGCTGTGAAGGGAATGTATCTCCTCTGCCTTTGCAGTTTAGCATCAAGTCAGTCTACCAACCAAGAGCCCCCCAGCACCTTCTCTGGGCCCCAAACTGTGCTTCCCATTGAGGAAAGGCAAATGATAGCATATGCGGTCCCTACCCTGAAGGAATTTGGGGAAGCACAAGCCAATTAGAGAAGCACTGTCTGCTTCCCATGTTGATTATACTCATGTATGTGTCAGTTTCCACACCAGTGTGCGCCCGGAGGGCAGACGCCACATCTGGTTTTGCTGTGCATGGCACCTGTGTTCCTGAAGCTGAAGTGAACGGGTCCAGCCTCCAGCACCTGCTTCCCCACTTCTGCCATCAGAAAGACTCGTTCGGGAAGACATTCCTTCATTCCCTTCCTAGGGTGCCACGGTTAATAAGGCCACAAATTTGGGCCTGTCCATCCTGGTGCAAGTATCTGCAGAAGCAAGAAGAGATCCAGGTTAGCAAGGATACAATTACAATGGTTTTATTTTTTTAATGGGACTGGGGCAGTGAGAAAATTCTATGCTCCCCGGCATTTATGCAGACTTCAGCTAAACTTATGCTAGTTGAACTCATGCCAGCTCTGTGGAAGTGAGGGACAGATAGAAGAAACATGGGGACTTTCCAAGAAATGAAGCTTCTTTGCTGCATTGTCAGTGATGCTTGTTTCTGATAAACTCAAACTTATGGAAGTGTAGAGTAGAGCTTCCCAAACAGGGTGCCTTAGTTCTCAGATTTGCACACAGGGGTGCCAGCATAATGATCTCTGCAGCTCTTGGGACGCCTTGGTGTGTCTGGAGTATGAGATGGACTTGAGCTATGAATATACATATAAATACGTAATATATATAATGTATCTGTCCAACTTAGGAGGCTAGATAGACAAGATGTTAAATGCGTTCCTCTCTGGATGGTAGGTTTATGGAATCCTTTAATCATTTTACTTATTTGCGTATTTAAACTTCTGAGTCTATAAGAATTTATTGTGTGTGTGGAAGAATTCTTTCAGCCCAACCAAATACTAGCCAAAACATTGAAGTGAATCGTATCAGTATTCGGTGATCTAGCCAAAGGTTTATGTCTATGTTGTATTCAAACACTGACTTAGAAACATTTGTCCTGAGGATGTGTCCTGTTTTTTGTCAGTTTAAAAATGATTGTTTTCAGTTACTGCATTCTTATTAGAAAGAAACAGAAATGGGAAAGCAGATGTCACATATCAGAGAAATTGCCACATCTTGATAGATTCACGCCATTTATTTTCTTTGCCTGTAAGCCTAATATTGGCAACAGCCCAGACTGCCAACTTTCTTCATTTGTCGACATTCTTATAAAGTTAACTTCCTGTTGAAGATGTTTTTGACGGAGATATTAAGAGAAAGACTTGTTGGTCAGATGTTGGTTCTAGTTGGCCACACTGTAAAGGCCAGTGGGGATCGGACCCTTGGCCGACCCATGCAAAGGTAATAGTTTGCAAGTTGGGAATTCTTATTTCCCGGCAACTGTAGACAAGGAGCAATGATTTGCTATTGGTGTTTTATATCATGTTTCATTTGCAAAATGTTTGTGGTCATTCAAATTTTTTTTTTTTTCACAGTACTTCTGTGAATGCCTGATTTCTCTTTGCCTAGACTCTCAGATTCTTGAGTGGGTGGATAGAGGTGTGATATTTGCCTTCTTCTCACATAGGAATGCCTATAACCTAAATGAGATCAATATCATTTCGTTTTTCTGGGAGAAGTACTATTTTTGCCAGTTACCAACATTATAAAATACTTCCATATTTGGAACTGTGGCATTTTGTGCTTGGAGGGATTTTTTAAAGAAATTGTCTGGTCTAGTTCCTTCATGATACAAATGAAACCATTGAGACCAACCCAGGCAGAGGGAAGTTCTCAGAGTCACAAGAAGTGGTCGGTGGCCAGGCTGAGGCCAGACCCCAATTTCCTTTTTACTACCGGTCATACTCTGTACTTTCTACCAATATTTCCCAATTACTATGGAGAATTAATTTAAAAAAGTTTTTTAATCTGCATTTTTTAGGGGAAAGAAAAAAATACAGAGTTATGTCACAACTTAGGTGGTCAATAAATATTTGGTGAAGAAGGTGTTTGATAAAGTTGCATATATTTACCTCTTGAGTCAATAAAAATACATTATATTTGCAGATAGACACACACACACACACACACACACACACACACACACACACACAGTGATAAGTAGCTGGTAACCACATGTGTGCTGTCAGTCAGTACAGGGACTTGATTGTCATGTGTCCCAGTCTGTGTGGCTCTGTTCAAAGGAAGAAGCTCTGGAGAGGAGTGACCGAGAATTTTAGGAGACAGAGAAAATAGACTTCTTTTCAATGGAAACTTATCGGAATTGTTGAAGTGAGAAAGCCAGACACATCTCCATGTGTATTTTGGTATCAGTGTAGTATTGTCTACGGTAACTCTTTGTCTAGTCATGAAATATGTTACTTGCCATTCCACATGTACCAAATACAGTGTTAAAAAGAGTCCTGTTCAGCTGGGATAAATCACAGAACAAGTATAGTAAGAACATTACCAAGTGATTATATAGTATGTCTTTGAGATTTGTGTCTCCAAGTTTCTGAATATTTCATTTTGAAAGAGTAACTTAGAAACCATAAAGAGAAGTTGCATATAAGTGGCTAGGAGAGCTGATCTTTACCAAATTCAGTACAAAATTCAGAGATGAATAAAATAAACCTGGACTAATTCATAATAACCTACAGAAGATACATTGTTTTCATTATTTTCCATTGGCTAACATATCCAGTAGGAAGTTAAATGTCACTGTCCTTTGCATAGCACAGAATTTGTTTTCCTAATCACCTTTCCTACGTATTGAACAACATCTCGGTCATAATCATGGCACCTGCTGCATTGAACCTAAGGTGAAAATGATTCTTTTTTTCTCACCTGAGGGAAATTTCACTTTTTTACTGAATGAAGGAAGCACTTAAAGTATAAATTAAAATAAAGATAACTACTATTAAATTTGGTTAGGCTCATATAAAAAAATAATAAAATGGCAGTCAAAACAACCGGACTCAAGTTTGTAACAGAAAGGCTTAGTTTAGTACAGCCCATTTATGTATGCAAGAAGCTTTTCTTAAGGGCACTTAAAGATGTCAGCTGCAGTCATAAAGGAAACACACTTGAACCGAGCGTGAGATGAACGAAGGGATTCTGCTTTTGTCTCTTGTTGATGATTTCATGTATTTGATTCTTCTCTTTCCTCCTACATTCTCAGATTAGGCATGGCCTTCAACTGGAGTTTGTATTTGTTAAATACAAACAATACACATATTAACTGGATACATATTTGCAAATTCAGATTTATATCATCTCCTATTTTAAAATTATGAGACTAACGATATATTTTATTGCACATGCCTATGGTGTCCGAGTTTGGGATCTGCTTTAATTCTCAATAACATTCTAATAAAACCATTGCAAAGAGCAGAGCTAGCCATAAGGACATTTACAATGTCACATGAAGGTGGACCGTATGCCACATGCCTGATAATAATATATGAAATGATCGCAAATCAGATTTTTATGGAAAGTGTTAACAGCAGTTAAAAGAATTATATTTGAAGTCATATTTCTGAATGTGAAACTTTCATTTTGTTTAATTATCTATTAAATGCTCCCAAACTTACTAGGACTTAGTGTGTGCTTTTATTCTATGTTAGTAAGAGAAAATCTTGGTAGTCAATCTCAAGTGTATGCCCCATCTTATGACTGCGAGATTCCCTCTCTCATTCTGGTGTTGTCCCATGATATTTGCTGCTTTCTGCAGTCAATATAGACAGACTTGAGCCAACTTAAATGTTGTCTCAATATTTACCTGGTACAAAGAAAATTCCGTTTGAGAAAACCACAGAGTATAGTCATTCCTGGAACAACCAGGAGATGGTTATTGTCATTGGAAACAATTATCTTTAAAAATCGATCTCAATTCAGAGGCATATGTGTATTTAAAGCACCCACATATCTAAAACTGTTCTCAATTAATTTCATGAAATGTTATTTTTTAACTTAAAACAAACCAAAGATGATTAATTTTTATGTAACCAAAGATGATTAACTTTCATATAAATTTGTGAATCAGAACAAATTCTTGAGCCAACCATATGTCTCGCTTTTTTTTTTTTTTTTTTTTTTTTTAATATGGGCATGGTATAAATACTGAGCATCAAAGCAACCATATTTCAAAAGGCCTGGTCTGAAGAGGAACCACAAAGTAGGTAAGGTTTGTGTTCTGCTTTCTTCTGTCTCCTCCTAGCTCCCATTCAAGTTATTTCTTCCGGCTTTCCTCTCTGGCAAGGTACAAATGCCCCTGCCTCTGCCTCGCCCCCTCACACTGTAATATTGGTTCCAGAACTTGGCAATGAGCCAGCATAATCAAATTCCTCTGGCTAGACTTCTCTGGCAGTAGAGCATTTAAGTGCTCTGCTCCAAATACTTTCCAACAATCAGAACCAAGATACCTGTGTGGGAGCCAGTGCCACAGGTAAGTCCCCGTTAGTGACAGTGGCCTTGCAATGATGCTTTGGGAAATTATCCTGGCTTCCGTGAGTAGGACAGAGAGGAGTGGGTACCCAGCCCATGCAGAGCCAAGCAAGGGGCTGTAGTCAGGGAGTCAAAGGCAAGAGTCATTGTTCTTCCCCGCGAGCTTGTGTAGCAGAGTGTGCTCATTTCTCACACATATAGTTTGATCTCGCAGCTACTTGAAGCGTTCACATGTCTGTTTGCTGACTCGATTGTGAAATTCCTGAGGGTAGGAATTATGTCTCATGCCCAGCACCAAGGAGGAATGCAGTAAATGGGTGAGGAATGAATGAGTGAATGAATCAGTTTGTCAGGCAGTCCGTTAATGCAGATGGCAGCAAGGAAAGTAGGGATTCAAATGGCATCTTTGAAAATTGCAAGAAATGGATGGATGTGGAAAACAGAGCGATCAAACTAAGAGAAAAACAGGAGAGATCAAGGCATCAAAGCCTCCAAAGCTTGGAGCTGAGCAAAAGGAAGAGCCTGGGAGGCGGTTGTAGAAATGGGAACTCAGTGAGAAACCTCATGAGGGAAGCCAACAGATAAACAGTTTGTCAAATCTCTTTCTCAAAGAAGCATCCTCTAAAAGGTGCCTGCGTTTCTAGCCTCTCACATCCCCTCCCCTTACCACACTCACCCAAGTTCCTGGAGGTCTGATAAACAGACAAAACTATTTTGTAGACTCAGCCAATGTCCATGTTTTAAGAGACATTTCCATCAATGTTAGAAGGTTGCCATCCTTTGTAGATTTAGGGGGAAAGGTGGATGGGAGGGAGATAGGAAATCTGAGCTGGTGCCTTGAGGAGACACTTTGGCCTCCTGGAAGAGGGTACCTGTTAGCCGGGATTAGCCCCTAAGGCCATGGCTTCTTTCAGAGGCACTAAGTTTACATCACAGAGGACATGCTTTTATAGTCTGTGTTGTCAGTGCTGTGCCCTCAACCACTACTGCAGATAGCCTCTGACTCTCGAAGTAAATAATCTCTTGGGGAAGAGATTCACCTCATTTCACACATAGCCATCCTTTGTAATACGAGGGCTGCTTGCGCTCTCATTGGCCTCTGGAGCTTCAAACATGTCTCATTCCCACATCCTTCAGAAGTGCCGAAGAAGGACCTACCTGGCTGAGTGGCGTGGAAGCTAGGAGGGAAAGACCCTGGTTTGTGCTCTTTAAGTCTGTGAGTTACAGAGGGAATATGATAAATAACTCATTTTTCTATCTTCAGCCCCTCTTTCTCCAAAGTTTTGGAATGAGCTCTCTAAATTTCCCAAGAACTTCTCTGAAAGTTCTACCAGCTGACCAAATGCGGAAACACCTGCTGTGTGCTTCCTGGAGATTTTCCCCACTGTCTGTTTTATAACCTGGTGAACGAGGCTGCAGTCTTGTCTTGATCCGGAAGTGGCGCCCCTTGGATCAGAAGGAATGTCTGAAACACATTGATTTGTGGCCGGAATCGTAAGCTAAGCTCTAGGAACATCCTGCCAGAGGCTTGTCCTTAGGAAATAGTCTCATAAATTTTTTTGCTGGAGAAGAGATGACCTGCCGCAATTGACCTTCTGTTGAAGGCCAGAGAACAGAGGTGACAAAGCAAACCTCTCAGTTTCTAATGCTTCCTTCAGGCTATGCTTTTTAGGGGTGATCCCCTCTATATCCTGAGAAACCTTAGCCGCGCAAGACATTAAAACTTGGTCCTCAAAATGAGTGATACCAGCCTGTGGAACATAATTGCGACTAAAATGTGCCCTGGGGTCACCAGCCTCCTTCTACCCTTCCCTCTAAAATCCAAATAAAAACATTAAGCCCTCCTGCACTGACCTGCCCTGTTGAGTGCTTTTGCAGATTGCCTGGGAGGTATTTATGTCCTCCTGTCTCCTCCAGCTCTAAATTCTGGCTTCAAGACCCTCCTCCATCACCCCTCCTGTCAACACTCCCTGGAGTGTTAACATGTCCGCAATGCTGATGGCCTTCCTTCCCTCTTTTCCCAGGGTCTCCTAAACAGTACAATGGCTTTCAAAAGAAGTAATGGAGAGGAAACTATTAAAATTGAATTTCCACATTGCAGTTTTGACAGTTTATCAGTGATTCATCACCATAATCTCTTACTCTCCATCCTTGCCCTGTGAATAGATTCACACCAGGAAGCAGCCGTCTCTTTAGAAAATCTTCTATCCTTTCCTGGTTTTTCCTAAGTGCCTGGTCCTCCCAAAACGCCTATCTTTTTTGTCCTGACTAAGAGGAACCCTCACTTCCCCCATCCCCACCCCCCAACACACACCTTTCCTCTGTAACAACACCCCAGAATGAGATCCTTTTACTTTCCGTTTTTACTTCCCAGTTCCTGAGAGTCTTACTTTTCATAATAAAAAAAAAAAAAAACTCTTCAAAGTGTTTTCCTAAAGAGTTGTTCTCCCTCTAAAGTTGAATTTCTTCCTCCAACCCCAATATGGAAACAGCTATAGCCCGGTATGTGCCCATAGCAATCTTTCCTTCCTGCTACGTAATCACAATGATTTTAATGGTTATTTGATTTCAACAGAATGTAGCGTAGCTCAGATGCTGTTAGGGTGTTGATGAAGGCATGAGAAACAATGCTCGTCCTCAGAGCACTTGTGTGTGCTTGAACATTGTGCGAATGTGAGCAAACTTGTACTTCAGTAAAGGTGTCCAACCAACACTGAGACACATAACCAGGAAAACAAGACTGCAGCTGATGGTCAGAGTAGCCACGGGTTAGTCATGAGTGGCCATGGGTTATACATAAGCATCCACAGCACCAGCTTGGGCAGCTGTCACCTGCCATTGTTTATCCACAGGGTCAACTAGAACAGGGTTTCTGGTGGGCATCTCTATCAACAACACAAGTGAACATAGGGAAAATGTTAAATGAGAATTATAATCAACTAGATTTAAAAGGAAAATCAGTCCACCCTGTATTTCCCATACAGCTGTCCCATCCATCCTGCCATCGGCACCACATGAGATGTATATGGAAGATGGTTTATTGTTACCTTTTTATTAGGCTGCTTCTAGAAAATTCAGCAAGTACCCACAGTCCTACCACCTAATCCATAACACCTGCTCAACATTTTGGTGTATTTCCTTCTAATTTTGTTTTCATGCACATCTCTTTTGTTCTGCAGAAAGTACAGCCCTTGTCTTTTTTTTTTACTTCTACAAAGTACTGGTATAGTAGCTCCAACAACCAGTGGAAAAAAAATTTGTTTTAATAGAAAAATGAGCACCAGCTCAATAAAAACAGTTCACTAAACAGTTTATCTACACTTATAGCCAGAAAACAAAATTTAAAAGTTTTACCTTACCAGTAATCAAAGAAATATAATTTAAAATAATGATTCCATTTTTCATGTACAGTTAAAAATATGAAAACAATAATACCTGCTTGCGATGAGGAAGTATTGACATAATCGTTCTCGTAGAAGGCCGCCTTGAGTGTAAATCTCCAAGTTTGTATTTTGTCAACACGAATCAGCCTGAAAGTGCCCATTCCCTTGATCTGGTAATTCTGCTTTTTAACAATCTGTGCTAAGAGATTTATCTGAGAAAGGTTCAAAGATGTCTGCATTATTCTTTATTAGATTGAAAATTTGGAAGCAACCTGAATGTGACCTATTGAGAAACAAATACATTATAGTTTATTCATCTGGACAAGGAACTATTTTACGGATGTTTAAAACATTTTAAAGAATAGTTGCGCACCTTTGAAAAAAAAGTTCACAACGTAACAATGGGCTTAAAGAGTAAAGAGAAGAATATGTGATCTAGTTCACATTTTATAAATATTCATGTTAGTCCATGAGGGAGCGCAGGACAGCGGATCCAGTTTGCACAGTGGGTATCTGTGATTCACAGGACTACAGGTGATTTTTACTTTCTTTATGCCTTCCCATAGTTCCCAAATTATTTTCAATGAGTATTTCATTTGTGCACGGGGGAAAAAGTTACTTAAAAAAATGGAAAAAGAAGAAAATCGCTCCTTCGCAGCAGCTTATGAAGCATTTTAACAATGAAAGATAGGGAAATCCCCAAGATAGACAAGCCCCTTCTTCCCCTTCTGACTTTGGCTGATCCATCTGCTAACAAACTGCGGGCTGTATTCTCAAGAGATCGAAGAAATGAAGCAGGCTGTAGCAGGGGCCTTTACTGAAGTCTTCTCAGCTTCCTTGCAGCTGTTGCTTCTCCCCCTCCCCTTCCTTCTCTGGCTCCCTCCCTCTTTTGGTGCTTTTCCTGAGGCTGGTGGCTACATTTGTTCAGTGCTTGAAGTCATTCTTTCATCAATAATTTGTAAAGTGATTTAGAGCTTTCTAACAGCAGCCTACAGTTTGCTCTGATAAACTAATGCGGTAAAGAGTCAGAATTCAGGCTGCTGGGTGACAGACCAGCATGCCATTTTACTCCGCCCTGGTCAGCACGTGGTTTGGGTTCTGCTAAAAGGACACTTCCGACTCTACCTCCATTTGTTTAGCATTTCTCCTCTCAGTGAACTTTTAGTAGCTAAATGCCCAAAGGAGGAGACTACAAAAAGCAAATTATAGTACATCACCTTGATGGAATATTACCTAGCTGTTAAAAATGACAGTAACTAGGTTGCAATGTCAAACAGTGTTACCAAAGAAAAACAGGAAACAAATTCATATCTATATATAGTTACAACAATGTAAACATATACATTTGTATTGGAAGGAAATAAAGGAGGCAGGGAAAAATGAAAATTTAATGACAGATGAGAAATGTTTTAAATTCAGCAATAAATATTGAACTTTCACCATGTGCCAGACACTATGCAAGTCCCGTGTATTTTTTTAAGGTAGTTTGATAATATGTTAAGCTGTAAAGAAGTATAAAGTAGGGGTGATGGAATTCATTTGCAAAGATGTTATTATGGGCAGCCTGGCTCTATCTGAAGGGAACACTGAACGTGTCATTCTTTTCCATGCGGAATTTATGTAAAACGTACAGTGATGGACTCCGGTGTGTCTGTCCAGTCCTCAGTGAGCAGATGGGGCTTCTCCTTGTCACTCTTTTATCCATGCACTCAGTAGATGCTGAGCCCTGCTGTCAGCCAGGTCCTGTTCAGCTACAGCTGATACACAAGGACCAGGATGACAAGGCTCTGCCCTCACAGAGCTTGCAGGCATCGGGAAAGACAGACGCTAAACTAAATAAGTGAACAAGTTCCTTTGCAATGTGATTTCAAATGGTGACACCTGCAGTGAAGAAAAGTAAAGGAGTGTGTGAGGCAGAGAGTGAAGGGAAAAGCAGTAACTCCTTTTAAGGAGAGTTAGGGAAGACTCCTATGAGGAAGCAGGGAAGTGAAGGAGCAAACCACAGACAGGCTGGGGAGGCAGTGGGAACAGCACGTGCAAAGGCACTGAGGCAAAGCTGAGTTTGACATGGCTGTGAGAGGAAAGAGGGAGGCTGGGGCTGGGACGTATAGGACTGTGTGGGCCACAACCTGGGGTCTAAGTGAGATGGAGAGTTTTAAGGGGTGGGACAGATTTACTCATTTAGCATGTGATCTGACTTCTTGAGAGAATGGCCTATCAGAGAAGGGGGTAGCAGAGGGCTGTTACAGGCTTTCAGCCGTCCAGCTGGCCTGGACTGGGAGGGCAGGCATGGGAATGACATGAGTCAGGGTCTGCTCTGAAGGCAGGAGGCATAGGGCATGCTGTGTGGCGTGTGAGGAAAAGCCAGGAGACGAGGACACATCCTGGGTTTGGGACTAAGTAAGCAGGTGAATAGTGATGTCATTTTCTGGGAGGAAGAAGGAATATGTTTTATTATTCCCGGGTGAACATTTGCCTAGCTTTGATTCCAGTGTGCTAAGTTAGTCTGGGAGCTGCTCCTCACTTCCAGAATTCCATGGCTATCTCTTCAGGGCAGGAAAAGGATTTCTAGGGATACAGGAGAGACCGCCAGCCTAGGAGCTGGAAAACTTGAGTCTGGTCCGCCTCTGCTACAAAAGAGCAGTGCTTTTTTGTTTTTGTCTTTTTCTTTTTCTTTTCTTTTACTTTAAATTCTGGGATTCGTGTGCAGAACTGCAGGTTATTTACATAGGTATACATGTGTCATGGTGGTTTGCTGCACCTGTCAACCCATCATCTAGGTTTGAAGCCCCACAGGCATTAGATACTTGTCCTAATGCTCTCCCTCCCCTTGCTCCCCACCCCTCAACAGGCCCCAGTGTGTGTTGTTCCCCTCCCTGTGTCCATGTGTTCTCATTGTTCAACTCCCGCTTATGAGTGAGAACATGCAGTGTTTGGTTTTCTGTTCTTGTGTTAGTTTGCTGAGAATGATGGTTTCCAGCTTTATCCATGTCCCTGCAAAGGACATGAACTCATTCTTTTTTATGGCTGCATAGTATTCCATGGTGTGTATGTGCCACATTTTCTTTTTGTTTTTTTTTTTTTTTTTTTTTTTGAGACGGAGTCTCACTCTGTCTCCTGGGCTGGAGTGCAGTGGCCGGATCTCAGCTCACTGCAAGCTCTGCCTCCCAGGTTTACGCCATTCTCCTGCCTCAGCCTCCCAAGTGCCACATTTTCTTTATCCAGTCTATCATTGATGGACATTGGGGTTGGTTCCAAGTCTTTGCTCAAAATAGCAGTTTTATAGAGAGAGAATAACTTTGCCTCTCAGAACGTGGTTTCTTGTATACCTGCCTAGCTTGCCTTTCAGAGCTTTGTCAACCGCTTAAAGCCTAATTCAGGTGCATAACGGTGTCATCATTGTTATCTGCATCCCTGTGCATGAGCAGTCACAGCCCGGGTCCTCAGAGGACCATCCCTGATGTGTCTACTGTGTTAATAATAAACCCCACTGACACGTCGCCGGCCCCTCGCCTGGTTCTGCTGCACGCCCATCACCTGCCCAGCCCTGTGCACTAGTATGCAAAACTACAGCTGAGAAACAGTCCCTTCAAGAGTGAGACCAAGGAATGTCCTTATGAATCCCTGAGTATCCAGAAAATTAAACTGGCACGTCATTCTCTGAGGATTCCTGCCAACTAAGGTGATTCGTTTGTTTTCATTGTCACTGCCTTCCTGTGTTAGCAAATGCTGCGCTTTGTTTCCAAGGGCTATTTCCATCACCCTTACCCTAGAGTAAGCTAGCCATATAAGTGAAAAGCTGCAACAAGGATCCAGCTTCACCCTCCAAGCACTGCTTAGTGCTTCCAGTCAGGAAGCTGCTTTCTCTCTCTCCAATACCATCTCAAAAATCCCAGTGCCTGTCACCTAAAGGACACATCTTTCACATTGAATGGAGAGGTGGAACGGATTTTGAAAGGACAGTTTAGGGAGCTAATCTCAGCCATCAGATGTTTTTCTTGCTAACAGGAGCCAATTCTATTATGTTTGTGAAAGGACTCTATTAAGACAGGTTTCTGTGACTCCCAGCACTCTATTTAAGCTTCTAAAGTCATTCAAATTGCCGATTCACCAGCCAGGGAAGAATTTGTGTGCCTTCCCCCTTAGCAATCAAGGGAAAAAAATTAAGTGGAGCCAGAGAGCAATTTTCTTTATAATTTCTTTTCTTGAAGTAAAGAAACTCAGAATCCTTGACCCTAAACACCGTGGAACCCACGGAGGCTCGTGGTATCAGTGTGTGGGGTTGTCACTTGGAGGCAGGAGGCTCTTCACAGCCAGCTCAAGAAGAAGCAGAGCCAGCCGCAAGCAGAATGGAAGCAAAAGGGAAGGGTTCCTGTCTTTTGGGGACAGAACCAATCAATAGTTTCTTCACATCTGCCATTTCAAGGAAGAATTTTCTTCCCTTGGACGTATAGTTGCTTTTTCATAAAGGATTCATTATTTTGAGCCAGGTACAGGAACCAATATTCCCCCTTGGTTTCCTCTGGGTCTCTTCACGCTGAAGTATTGAAAAGATTTAGGTCTGGAGATCCAATCACTGGCTTCAGAGCTGCCCTGTCCAATCCTTCCAACCCATCCGAAATCGTGGCAACGGAGGTGAGCAGTTAGGCCTCTTTCCAACACCCTGCAAATCACTATTGCACCGGGATGGCGTTAGTCCTGAGGTGACTGGCCTACTGTGTGACCACGCTGAATGAGGGGTGTCCTCCAGACCTGGCCACCTCTGCTGCACCGAGTAGACAGAACTCGGATTGGGGAGCAGTTTAAGCCAGAGTGACTCTGGGCTGGAGAAGGCGTTTTAAATTCTACCTGGAGTAGATAAAGTGTATGAGGTTTTGGCTTTAGGCCTGGGGGCTGGACGCTGGGGCACGGGGAACGTGCTACACCCACACCCTCTCTTGGACCAGCTACCACAGGCCTCACCCAGGACCAGAGCTGAGGTTTCACTCAAGCACTTCCTAGAAGAGGCCCATATGGGGCCCCTTCCTATTCAAGTCTAGTTGCTTGACAATATTTCCTCCAATTTCAAGGTAAGAAAACTCTCCTTGTATTAGCAAGAGGATTGAAGACTGTAATTTTTAAATGATGTTATTTAGATTCAATAACTTTAGAATACTCTTCCCACAAGACCACTCGGGGGATATTCAGATCACTTCTTCTGCCTCAGGATTCCCACGTGAAGGGTGAAAATGATGCTGGAGCTGAATTTATAGCTCCTGGAAGCACGCCCAAGAAAGACCGGTGGACGATGAGATTTCACCTCTGTTTCCCCTGCATTTCTTAGCACAGTGCCTGGGCCATAATGAGCACTCGGTAGATGTCTGCAGAGGTCATGCAGGTTTGATATTGTGGATGACAACAGTCTTTCTTTCTATGAACCTCTTAGGCTGTTTAAAATTTATCTCAACCTCAGCCGCCAAAGTAATAACTAGCCCTTGCTGTATCTTTTGGCAAACCATATATTCACTGCCTTGGCCTCAGGTTTCCTTTCCCGTCGATCACAACATATTGGCTAAGTACTCACTCTGCACCACACACTGGGCCTGACACTGTAAAGTCTTGCTCAGAACTGACTTTGATAATAGGAGTTTTGAAAACTTTAGATTGAAGGAAAATAGATAGGCAAAAGCTAATGGGCTTAAAAATACTGCTTAATGGTTAAAAATCTTAATCTGTTTATGTTGACCAGTGTTAGCAGAGGAATATGAAATTATTTCTGTAATGTATACAAATCAATAATAGATGCGGGTGTCAACATATATGTAATAACGAATGTATTGAATTTATGGCCTGTGAACATGTGGGATATGACGTGTGTGTCGCTAGTTTTATATCCTTGTATGTTGGTCCAGATGTTTAAAAGGTGTCACAAAGGCCAAATCAGGGGTGCTGTCACCAAGCCCACCAAGTTGCTGCCAACGCTCCCAAGCTTCAGAGGTAATACTCTGGCTCTTTGTCCCACCCTCCTTTTTTCTCCCCCCCCAGAAATGAGGATCCTTATAGAATCAGGTTAGTCAATACCATATTTCCCTTCCCCATCCCATTGTTTTGTGTTAGACTTTATATTAGGGAATTTGTATTTCATCTGTTTTGCAAAACAAATATTAATAATAAGTTATTATTGTACTCCTCTGGCATAGTAACATCCTGTTAGTTTACTTTACACATAGCAAATCCAGCCTGACGTTCATCTTTAATGATCTCAGGATAAATGGTTTTAAGGGTAAACAGCCACAGAGACGACTGTCACACACTGTCAGCTGGAACAGATCAAAGAGAAAAATGTGGCATCTGAAAAGCAACTTGCAAAATGATCTAAATATTTTACTTTATTTTCCGAAAACCCTCACCAGATCTGCCCCCTCACCACTAATCCTGGAGCAGCCTGATGACTTCTGGGAAATCCGTTGCTTAGCTTTGATGGAGGGAGGGAGAGATGAACGACCGCTTCCCAAAGCGTGGCTGTTGAGCAGGATATTAATGGGCAAGGTGGCTAATGCGTTTGCATTGTTCTGCGGAAGTTTTGCAGTGCTTTGGGGAATCATTTATCCTTAGCAGTTGCAAGGTGGCCTGTTTTCAAGTAAACCTAGAGTAAAAATCTAGTTATCTATTGCCATGTAACAAACTGCCTCAAAACTTTGTGACATAAAGCACTGATTTTATGATGCTCGTGTGTCCTTGTCTCCGTTCTGTGATGCTGGGGCCTTGTCTG
Organism: Piliocolobus tephrosceles; assembly: GCF_002776525.5. Taxonomy (NCBI): domain Eukaryota; kingdom Metazoa; phylum Chordata; class Mammalia; order Primates; family Cercopithecidae; genus Piliocolobus; species Piliocolobus tephrosceles. The sequence continues at coordinate 162,670,193 of NC_045438.1, read as the reverse complement.
GGAATACTCAAAGACTAGAAGTGACTGCTTGACTGGGCTGGGATGAGGCATCTTTACTTACACATCTGGCACTGGACCCTGGCTGTCTGCTGGGACTTTCTGGGGTGATGGCTGGAGAACATTCTCCCTCTCCAAGCGGCCTGGCCTTCCTCACTGCAGTGGCCTCTGAATTGTTAGCTTCCTTATACGGTAGCAAGTGTGCAAGTCAACAGGAGGAAGCTCTGCTGTCTTTGTCACTAGCCTCAGAAGTCGCATAGCATCACTTCCACTGCCCTCTACTAGTGGGAACAGTCATAAAAGCCCACCCATTTTCAAGGCAAGAGGACATAGCCTGTGCCTCTCAAAGGGAGGATTGTCAAAGCCAAACCGGAAGATCATGTAAGTTGGAAGATGGCTTTGCTGCTGAGTTTGAGAGATTGTGCTGTGCTCTATGTAGAGGTTTCTGTAGGAAATAAACAAGTTGAGTTCTCTGGTGAAAACACATTTGAAAACGTGGTAATAGGAATATAGCTAATCCTTAGCATTTCTTGTAGTGGCTAAGGTCGGTGTATGCTAGGCCTGGTACCTGAGCCGTAGTCTTGATGCTAAGTTGACAACAGGTAGCCTACAGGAGTGTTTTCTAGCTATTTGGAAATTGAAATCCAACCAAAAAAGCTACTGCCGCTCTGAATCAGTTATGTCATGATACCTTAGAGCTAGGCTACCTTTTTTCCTGAATAGTAGAAGGTTACATGGATTAAAAATTATGGGGAAAGTAGATTCCTTCATATAAAAATTGGTTAAAGTTTGACTCTATTCTCTGTTAAAGTAAGAAGCTTTTTAAATAATTGAGTTCTTCAAAGGAATTTTTATATTTTATGTATTTTTTACCTATCTAACCATGATAAATAGAATCAGATAAGAGACCGAGTGTGAATATTCAGCACAGCCTTCAACCAGGTGTACGTATGTATTTCCCTCTGTGTTCTAAAGGACTCAGCAATGTGTAGTGCTTACGAGTTCTCATTTGACAGAGGAGGACTCCTATGTGGAATGCCATGTAACGGCCAGGCACGGTGGTTCATGCTTATAATCCCAGCCCTTTGGAGGCCTAAGCAGGAGGATCGCTTCCAGCCGGGAATTTGAGACCAGCCTGGCAACATAGTGAGACCCCCACACACACTTCTACAAAAAAAAAAAAAAAAAAAAATTTAGCCAGACTTGGTGGCACACACCTGTATTCCTGGCCACTGGGGAGGCTGAGGTGCCAGGATCATTTGAGCCCTGGAAGAGTTTGAGGCCACAGTGTGCTATGATCACACCATTGCCCTACAGCCTGGGTGATAGAGCAAGACCCCATCTCTAAAAGAAAAAAACAGATAAATATATGCCATGTAAGCTTTTACACTTCTTTTTTGTCTCAATTCTGGTTTTTTCTTGAGCAATTTCTTCTTTTCATTCTCATGAAAGTTAAGGTGATGACGCTGTGCTTACCCACAAACTGTGTGTCCACGTAGCCTTCACTGCCATTTGTCCTGAGCCTTTTCAAGAAGTTCAAATCCTAGAATAATCAAAACATCTCTCAGATCCCAAAGTGACTTAAGAACCATGCTAGGAATTAATCCTGCTCCGTAGGAAGTTACACAGCAGCAGCATTTGTGGCAGTGCCACAGCAAGCCAGGGACTGGCCCACGGGCGGTATGCTGTCATTCCCAGTGCTCTCTGCCTTCCAGAGAAACAGGAATTTGCCACACGTCTATGACTCATTTGCTGGAGCGGTTAAGTGATGATGGTGTTTACAGTCTCGGGGAAGTAAAGTCACCACTTACTGAACATTTCCTGTGCGCCGTACACTCAGTCGTAACCACATTATTTTATTTGGGATTGACGATGATCCTTTAAAGGAGCTTTTACTGTCCCAGTTTTACAGATGAGGACATTGAAGTTCTGGGAGATGAGTAACTGGTAGAAGGTCACACCGTATGTAAGTGATGGACCCAGCCTCTCCGTCTACTTTCAGCTGATTATAGAGATTAAATTAGAGCAGTTCTTCCTTTCTTAGAAAAGTAAACCTCGTGGGAAAGTCAGAAGCCATAAAGGAAAAGAGTGATTAATTTAGCCACATAAAAATATAAGGCTTCTGCTGAACAAACTGCACCAAAAAATTGGGTCAGGGATGTATAACAAACTAGTGGGGTGGGGAAGGAGACTGCCAGGCTGTGATAAAAGGCCGATTTTTAAAACATAACAAAGAACTCTTTAACAGTCAGTGAGCACAAGATATACAGACTGCTGTGAACATAGGACAGGATGCTCACCCTCACTCATGATTAGAGAAATACAAATTATTTGCTGCAAATTACATTTTCAGCTGTAGGTTTGACAAAGATTTTAGAAGTGGATAATATTCAGTGCTGTCAAGCGTGCAGGGCAACAGGTATCCTCCATCTGCATTATCTGTGGATATGCAAATCGGTACAACTCTATATTGAAACTGAAAATACACATACTCTTTGACTCAGCATTTATTTATTCCACAAATATTTTAATACAGATATTCACAGATATGGGTACTGCAGTATTCATTGCAATGCCAGAAACTTCATCAATAGAAGACTGATTAAATAAATTATAGAATGTTTATACTACCAAACACTAGTAGCCATTATTATTGTTATTTTTTACTTGAATCTTGTTTTTTATTTTAGCACTTTATACAGCTTGTCTCATTAAGTATCACCCAGCTAAGATTTTTTTTATAGGGCATGGCACATATATTTTGTTTTGTTTCCTTTTATTTTTGCTCTGGATGTCATGTGTAGCAAGTAGAGATGTGAAATTAAATATTCCACAATAGGTATGCCCCCTCAAGTAGCCATTATAAAGTGTTCTATACACCATTAAGTAAAGAAGACAAAGATATATTGAAAGAACTAAGGTATACAATGTATTATAAATTATTCCATTTTTTGTTTGTATAAACATGTAGACTTTTGTGAATAGGAATTATCTATAAAGATACAAAGGAAATCATTAACAATTTTTATCTACTGAGTACTGGAACTGAGGGTATTGTCTACTTTGCAGTTCATATGCATACGATTTAAATTTTTTACTATGAACATACCTTTTTTTATAGTAAAACACTAATTTCTAAAAATACAGTGTGGAAGACATTCATTTATTAGGGCCCTGTTTGCAGGAAGCAGCATAAGTAAATCATCCCATGTTGACAGATAGAACTTATCCAACCGTAGAGAACAGATATCAGTGACTTAATAAGCAGTAGAGATAATAAAAATTTTAGCAAAACCAACTAGAACCTCTTGGGAGTGAGTTTCTCTAGCTAGATGAGTTCTTCAGCCTAGCAGAAGTAAGGGAAAATAGTTTTTTTGGAAAGATACTCTCTGAAATCTTATCCAATTCCATGTATATGTTAATACCTTTTTTTCTATTTACAAAGTGGCACATTCATTGTCAAAATTTAGAAAATACCAGTAAGCTCACATGGGCTTTATTTTTAACAGGCTACAAATTTAAATACAGATAACAATTGCAAGATTATGTCTAAGCAAAGAGAGCAGATTGATGGCCAAACTGATGATTGATTAGAATGATTTTTGTCTTTTTAAAATTGAGTTATATAAGAGGTAAAGGAAATACATTGACGGCTGGAGAATTTGATAATGTATAAGAAATCTGAGAATTCCTTTGAAAAATACTCAGATTTCCAGCCAAGTTAGACTCACATCCACCATTGACGGGAATCTTAAACCATCATTGCATAAAACTTTGGAGATGAAAGACTTCTAACTCCTTCATTTTACAAAGAAAAAATTGGGGTCTAATTTTTTCATTAATTCAATTTAAAAATAACAAGTATCTAATGCAATACTCTTTCCACTTCTAATGCAATACTCTTTCCACTTTCTGATCCTATCTGATGCAAGAAGAATATTTTTCTAGGACATTGCTCGTTATTCACTTGAGAAATAACTATGGCTTTCAACAAACAAAGGCAAAATCATGAGATATAACTAAAATTGATGATTCACCTTTGAAGTAGTTTCGGGTCACTGTTTTAATACCTTGTTCACACAGAACCTGTTTTGCATTCATTTGCAGACTTCAAATATCTCATTTCAGGGTAAGGTTTAGCTGAGTGACATTAGAGCCCTGGGAACTCTCTTTGGTTTGGCACGAAGTGAGAGGTCTGAAAAGAATATCAAGCTAAATCCTCAACTTAAAAGCAACACTTGTTTTTTTAATTTAAAAAAATCCAGTATTATTTCAATTTTCTTAACAGTTTGTGTCATGCTCTTTAGTTAGAACTCAATGTAGAAAATGCAGCATGGGTTGAAGTAGACAGCAGAAGTGAAAGCCAAAAATGATGTCGGATTCTCACTCACTGTGATATGGGAGGACGAGGGAAGAAACGGTAAAGCACCATGGTCAACAGCACTGACTTAGGATATATCTTACTCACAAGGTTTATTAGGCTGTTCTTGCATTGCTATAAAGAAATACCCGAGGCTAAATTTATCAAGAAAGAGGTTTAATTGGCTCTTAGTTCTGCAGGCTGTACAGGAAGTTTGATGCTGGCATCTGCTCAGCTTCTAGGGAGGCCTCAGGAAGCTTATAATCATGGTGGAAGGCCTAGGGGCTGCAGGCACATCACGTGGTGAAAGCAGGAGCAAGTGAGAGAGAGTAGGGGGAGGGAGGTGCCACACACACCAGAACTCGTGAGAACTCTATCCCGAAGACAGCACCACGCCATGACGGATCCACCCCCATGATCCAAACACCTCCTACCAGGCCCCACCTCCAGCATTGGGGATTATAATTCAGCATGAGATTTGGATAGGGACAGCTATCCAAACTATGTCACAAGGAAAGCTTCAGGAGCTGAGGCCACCCTTCTAACATGTGGGGTCTTGCCAAGTTTTGCTAGTGGTCCTGGAGGTTAGGTGAGTTACTAGGATCGAGGTCCTCAGGCCATATCCCCCTTATACAATGGAATCTGGGCAGTTCTCCAGCAGGCCCGCCAGGCCTCAGATCACCTTTGCCAGGTTCCTGGAACCGGCCCACAGGGTGTGGGTCCAGCTGATTAGTGTAACAGTCAGAGTCAGCCAGGCTAGTGTTGCAGTAAGAAATAACCTGAGAATATCTGTGAATTCACCCAACAGAAATGTGTTTCTCACTCTGGCCATGTGTGGGTGGGGTGCCCTCTACATAATTCTCACACACAGAGCTGGTCTGTGGGGCATCTACTCTCTCGGCCGTTCCTGGGGCTGCCGGGCTGCAGGGAACGAAGCCACACCACCTGCGTGCCCTGCCAACTGCTAAGGCGCGGGCACCGGCAATTCCTCCATGTGCCTGGAAGCAGAGGGAAGGCACTGTGCTGTGCGGGTAACTCAGACTGCTGGAAAGGACTGTATATCTAAGTAGACTACAGTTCACAGGGTCTTTGGGATCCTGGTAGGGTCTTTTACCGGCCCACCCCGTAGCAACAGCCCCCTGTAGAGTGGCGTGAGATGTGATAGGGTTACTTCTCCACAGGGAGCCTGCTACCAGGAATCATTCAGACTTCTCCCAGCCCATCTCTTGTTCTCTCTCATCAACTTCTTTAATGGTCTCCTACCTCATTCCTTCCCCTTTAAGTCTACTTCTGCTAAGGAATACTTGATTCCTCTTTGCACAGTTCAGCTTTGGTTACATCACTCCCTCACACAGAAATGTTTGGAGGTTTCCCATTCTCTATAGTTTTGCAACTCAAACTTGTCCATAGACCAGCAATATCAACATCAGCTGGGGTCTTGCTAAAATGCAGCCTCTCAGGCCCCACCCCAGACCTGCAGAATCAGAGTCCGCATCTTAACAGGATAACAGGAGATTTCTTTTCTTGTTTTGTTTTGTTTTGTTTTGTTTTGTTTTGTTTTGTTTTGTTTTGTTTTGTTTTGTTTTGTTTTGTCTTTTGAGATGGAGTTCACTCTGTCACCCAGGCTGGAGTGCAGTGGCGCAATCTTAGCTCACTGCAACCTCCGTCTGCCGGGTTCAAGCAATTCTCCTGCTTCAGCCTCCTGAGTAGCTGGGACTACAGGCGCCCACCACCACGCCCGGCTAATTTTTTGTATTTTTAGTAGAGATGAGGGTTCACCATGCTGGCCAGGCTGGTCGAGATCTCAAACATTAAAGTTTGAAAAGCACTTATGCCTAGTATTGGGTCTCAAATTTGGCAGCACAGTTGAATTATCTGGAAAGCTTTAAAAACTGCCAATTCCCAGTTTCCAGGTCTGGACTGGGGCCTTGCACCAAGATCCTTTAAAGCTCTCAGGTGACTATCATGGTTGAGAATTTGAGAACTCTGGAGAACTCAGGGCACACTCCCAACCACCCATAGTATGGCTCCCAAACCTTCCCTGTGCCATCTTTCACTCTAACTATATCAGACTAACCTCCAGTCCCCAAACACTCTATGCTTTCATATAATGTGTTTTCGCCTGTTAGCAGAAGTCACCAGGCATTGTACCTGCCTTCTTCTCATGACTGGAGAGGGCCTAGGATGACTGCATCTAAATTTTTCCTTGAAAATGCCACGACTACAAGTCACAGAGACATAAATACATGCATTTACTCAATTGTCCATTTAGCTTTCCTGATTAATAAAATGTAAGGCTTGATTCATCCAGATGACAGCTTCCTGTGGCACTATGTATCTTTTTTTGTTGTAGTCTTATTGAACATCAAAAATATGATGGGTAATTGGAAGAATATGCTTGTTTCATTGAGTTAACTTTGGGAGTTATAAACTGAGGAGCTTTTAAAATATGTGTGTGTGTGTATATATATATCTCGCAGTAGCAGTAGCAACTGCTTTTCTTTTTTTTTTTTTGAGATGAAGTCTTGCCCTGTCACCCAGGCTGGAGTGCAATGGCGTGATCTCAGCTCACTAGCTCACTGCGACCTCCACCTCCTGGGTTCTCCCGCCTCAGCCTCCCGAGTAGCTGGGATTACAGGTGTGTGCCACCATGTCCAACTAATTTTTGTATTTTTAGTAGAGACGGGGTTTCATCATGTTGGCCAGGCTAGTCTCGAACTCCTGACCTCGTGATCCGCCCACCTCGGCCTCCCAAAGTGCTGGGATTATAGGTGTAGCCGCAACTGCTTTTCATTACTCTCACTGCTTCACCTCCACTTGTGATCAGTGACACATGTTTGAGAGACACATGACTTTGGAGACAGAAATCAGGATCCTTGACCTCTTTATTACCTTTCCCAATGGAATGAGGCTGCACACATGGGCCGCACTCTGCTGCACACTGGCAGTTCAGAGAGCCCTGTCGTTTTGGGGAGCACTCCTCTGTTACTACAGCACCTATTGTTGTAAAACCTTACCCATGGGACTATTTTTTCCAAACGACCTCAGATAAATACTTTACTTGATGTTTTTATTTGCGCAAGGTGTTAATTTCTAACAAGACTTTTGTGAGCGCAACAAGCAGCAGTTGCTTTTTCGTGTGAACATTAAGTAAGACTCAAGGTATGAAAAGCCTGCTGCAAAGGGTCCAGAAGGATCTGTGGGATTTGGTGGGCTGCAGCAGACAAATGGCCTGCCAGTCTGTGACAAGTGCGCAGTCATCGTGGGCGCCAGCCTTGGGAGGCACAGGATCCACTAAGTCATTGGGATTACCGGGCTCAGCCCCTAGCAGCCCCTGGAGAGTGAGGGCCCTGTGTGCACATCTCTGCAAAGGCTGTTGGTCAAATACATGAAAAGCCGGTATTAGTGGCGTCTGCCTGAGCCACCGTAAATCACCTCTCCCTCTGGGCTGCCACTGCGCATTGCCTGTGCACAGCCTGGAGGCATGGAGCGTGTGTCATTGGGGGAAGCGTGCAGTGCGGGAGTCCTGTTGTGTCCATATGAATGTGAGTATGAAAGCATGCCCTGGCGCCTCTGCGCTGGGCTATTCTTGGGACCAAGGACTCACACCCAACAGTGATGTCATCCGGGGGCAGAATAGAAGATTGTACTGAAACGTCAGAAGCCAGATACCAGGTTCTCTCTCACAAACAGTTGTTTTAAGTGCCGATATCAAGGCTTGACAATGTTAGTGCTGGCAGGACTTTTGGTTTTCATTATCCCCATCTTCGTCCCTAAACGAACAGTAGAGACGCAGAGAAGTAGTCATTAGAATGAACTCAATTAAAAGCAGGGAGCGGTTAACTTTATGTTGACTCTAAGATAATGTTAGTAAATAAAAAGGCTAATTGGAATTCTCTGTATTCTAATGAGAATTTTTTATTAGTAAGTTATTTGTGCTTTAATGGGCTGCTCATGGCATGTGGTTGAGTCGTGATGCTTTCCATCACTCATTTTTATTAACATATACGGTAAATATTAAAATAGAGCTTGGGAGCGATAACATAGGTAGAAAATGATGGGTGGCTCGTCAGATACAAAATACAGCACCATACTTACAGATGTGTTCTCATGCCATTTTCAAATTTATGTTGGCTATTTTGTAACTTTGTCAAGCCTTTCTCTGACTTCTGTTTTATTGTACTGCTGTTCTTGACCTTTCCCCCCTCTCCCAACCAGCTAGAAATTTTGGTGTAGCTTATAGAAAGTACTTTGACAACCAATGATATGTATCTTTTTATTTTTTTATTTTTATTTTTATTTTTGAAATAGGGTCTCGCTCTGTCGCCCGGGCTGGAGTGCAGTGGCGTGATCTTGGCTCACTACAAGCTCCGCCTCCCGGGTTCATGCCATTCTCCTGCCTCAGCCCCCCGAGTAGCTGGGACTACAGGTGCCCGCCACCACTCCCCGCTGATTTTTTTGTATTTTTAGTAGAGACAGAGTTTCACCGTGTTAGCCAGGATGGTCTCCATCTCCTGACCTCATGATCCACCCACCTGGGGTGATATGTATCTTTTTTAAATGTTTCATTTCGGGTAAGCATGTGAGCAACAGCAAGGGAAAAACACATTTTAGTATTTTGCTCCCTGTTAGAGATTGTTTTGTGCTTTTTAACTAGGATACCAGAAAGTGAAGTATTTCAAAGTGTTCCTTTAGCAAACTCTATATGCTCAAGCAGATTTCCAGTCTCATTTTTCTTCAATGTTTAGAAAAAGTGAACTTTTAACTTTTACTTTCTATTCTTCTTATCCTTCTATAAGTGTTATGTGTACTTTTTGCCCTGTTTGGAATAGATAAAATGTAGCTTTAATTTTTCCTTGATAATTAAAATGTTTTTCTAATGGGCTGTAATCCATAATGTTTCTAGAATTTGGTGGAAAGTCAATTCACTAATTTAATGGATTAGTGTAGGTCAGTTCTTACTGTAAACTTTAAAAGGTATAAGAGCTCCAGGCTAGACTGGAACTTGTCCCGAAGTCATATTTAGGGAGTTTTTGTTTTATTTTGTAAAAACACTCATCTCACGTGTCCCAAAAATGAAATAAGGCAGCAAAATAAAACTCATGCAAGGATTCTGGTTCCTTGGGTTTTATAGCTCACTAAGATTTTATTTTCGTTTTCCTTTCCCTTTCAGGTTCCGACATGTCCCCAAACGTTTAGGACTGAGAATGAGGGGAGAGGCCCAGGTGCAGAGGGCTCCTGGACAGGGTCTTGGGGGGACTTGTCTTTCCTGTACCCCCTGGGATGTCACTGTGTTCACCCTTAGGGACACCAGGAAATTTCATATGAAGGGACTTGGGTGGAACTCCCACAGGCACTGCTTTTGTTTTATGGATGTTGACCTTTCAGTGTTAGGGGATCCTTCTGCTTCAAAGTGAAGCTAGGTCTGAAATTTTCAAGCTCAAAAACTTCCATAGGCAATACTTTTCATGGAAACAAATTATTTTTTTAATCCTCATTAAGTAAAATTCAGACATTTGTCAAAAGCAAACATAGCTGTCAAGCCTTATGGATTATACATTTTGGTTCCAAAGAATGATGAACCTCTGGTAGCCTCAGGGATGGGAGATTTTCACACTGTTGTGATTCCGAAGTCACCAACTTAACAACTGGAACCAAACACAGTTGGCGCTGTTGGGTGCCTTCTCACTGTCTGCTCACTATCCGCTGGGTGCTAGAAAGCCCCAGCGTTTAAGATCCAGTTGTTTAAGATCCAGTACATTTATTTTAGAAAATAAGGTTTGTGGGTCCCTAGTGGTCTCTGTGGGCTAACTAGTTGGTCCACTGGCGGCTTGGTAATTTTAGAGGAAATATGAAGTGTAAGATCAGTTGTGATTTTTTGCAGCTATCCCAATGTATTCTTAGTAACAGTTTACAGCAGATATACATTTTATCCCACAACTCTGGGTGTGAGAAATGTCACCACCTTCTATTTGTCTAAATGTGATTTCATCTACTTCACACTACCTCTTCCTCCCTCCCTCCACCCACACACAGTCCAGATTTGGGGAAGGCCTTGGGAACATTTGGGAAAACGCCCTCTCAACCTACCATCTTGGTCTGAGAGTCTTAAAGGCAGACAGCTTCTCTGCTTCCGTGCAAAGGTGGACACAGGGGCTTTTCACTCGGGCTCCAGAAGCTCCGGCTCTTGACGTTCATTCCACGCTGTATCCCAGAGCTCTCCCACAGAGACCCTGCCACCCTTGGAAAATGCTGTACAGGCCTGGGTTCCTGGCTTCTCCTTCTCTTAGGATCCTCCAACCTCTGTTGCCTCTCCAGTTTGTGCCTCCTCAACTGCCCCGATCCAGCCGTTTTTCTCCCTCTCTGAGCTCCTTCCTCCCTCTTCCTCCTTCCTGTGTCGCCTCCTCCCTTTAGTGAGCTTTAAAAACATAATGGTGGGTTCTCCTTCCTATGGCAGTGGAGATGGGGTGAGATGCCAGTGCTGGTCAGCTTAGTTTTCATGATGGTCGTCTTAGTCCATGCTGGCTGCTGTAACAAATCACCATAGGCTGGGACCACAGAAACGTATTCCTTACAGTTCTGGAGGCTGGGAAGGCCGAGGTCAAGGCACCAGCAGATTTCGTGTCTGTGAGGACCCACCTCTTGGCTCATAGATGGTTTTCTTCTTGCTGCAGCTTCACATGTCACAGAGGCAAGGGAGCTCTCCGGGGCCTCTTTATAAGGGCACGAGTCCCTTCATAAGGGCTATGCCCTCCTGACCTAATCACTTCCCAAAGGCCCCACCTCCTCATACCACCATCTTGGAGGTTAGGATTTTAACATGAATTTGAGGGGAAGATAAACGTTCAGTTCAGAGTAATGATAAAATATATTGCCCATATGCTGCAAGGACTGTCTTGGTCACTTTTCAGCTAACATTTAAGTAAAAGAGTATAATTCTCTGCAACTGCATTTTGTCTCGTTCACATTTTGATATATACATATGCTAGATTTCCCTTTGCAATAATGGTTGGATCCGTTCAAAGTGGTTCACTGACGTCCAAAAAAAGTGAAAAAAATGCATAAATCCGAGAACTCAAGACATATGCAAGTGGTAATAATTAAGTTTTTACTGTGCCTGTGGATTGTGAATCTATAAGTGTCATGATTTTATAAAAACAGCCCAAAAAGAAAAATACAAATCGGAAGTATAATAAGGAACATCTGAAAATTTGAACTTGCACTGCGGAGGCACTGAACTCTGGCCTTTGGTAGTTGTCTGTTATGGAATTCCATTAAATAGTGTCCTCATCTGTAAATGGAGATGATAATAGAACTTACTTCAGAGTGGTTGTGAGGCGTAAATGAGGTAACACATGTGGCATGCCGTGTACCTATCTGTGTGCTGTCTAGGCAGTCATTATTATAGTTATCGAAATTATTATTATTAACATAAAACACAGCCATCTCTCTAAACCTATCGAGTTTTTCCAGAATAAATGAAAGTAACAGTGCTTTGTTAGGGAAAGGCTACACTTTTGTCATTAAAGATGGAGAAATGACCAGAATTGTGGCCGTACCTTGAATACTTGTAAAACTTGGTCCAAGTTGCAATCTGACCAAAGAAGCCATAAAGTAAATAGAAAATATAGTTCGAATCATGAAATTGCCATTTTGTTAATAGTTCCAGGTAGTGAAATATTAGAAAATTCCCATGTTTCTTCTTGACTTCATGCTCAGAGGAAAAGCAGAGTGAGCTGCTGGCAAAATTCCTCTGCTAAGTGACAGCGTAGAAGCCATGTGATGTGAGTTGCATGCGCCATGAAGAGCGGTTCTGGTGTGCCAGTTGGCAGATGGTCTGCTCTGCGTTCTGCTGAAGCCACAGAGTATGGCTCTTCACACAGGTGGGTTGAGAGTCTGAAGAGGCGCTCAGTAACTGCCAGTAACTGGTTTCCTGTGCCTGCCTCCCTGCCTCGATTCACCCTGAATTTGCTGTGCAGCCAGCCCCTTCAATGACAGCCTTGACACCTGACCGCTGGAGAGGGCACAGTGCTTGCCCATTCTGCCCACTGAAACCCTGGAGTCTCGCCTATGGCTCACTGCTCTTTTGGTCCCATCGTATTTTCAGTGTTATTTCCTTTTGTTTGCCTAGTTGCATAGTCTCTGCTCTAGCCATTTGGAATGTTCCCATTTCTTGAACACCTCCATGCACCCATCCCTCAGCTTGCCCCTCTGTGTCTCCCCATCTCTGCTTTTTGAGCTTATGCCCATCTTTCCTTGCCCATCTCCGATGCAACCGCACACACAAAGCCACCCCTTCTTTCCCAGTCGCCTGTGCTCGCTGCCTCCTCTGAACCTCAGCCTCACTTTGCCATTTTCTCCTTGTTGGTGATTGTTACCTTAGTCCTCTGTGATCCGCAGCGACATGTTTGTTTTACTCCATCTGTTAGAGCAGCAGTCCCCAACCTCTATGGCACCAGGGACCAGTTTTGTGGGAGACCATCTTTCCATGGATGGGGTGGGTGGGGATCGTTTCAGGATGAAACTGCTCCGCCTCAGATCATCAGGCATCAGATTCTAATAAGGAGCACACAGCCCAGATCCCTCGCCTGCACAGTTCACAGTAAGGTTCTCACTCCTGTGAGAATCTAATGCTGCCACTGATCTAGCAGGAGGCAGAGCTCAGGTGGTTATGCTCACTCAGCCAACGCTCACTTCCTGCCTTGCAGCCTGGTTCCTAACAGGACACGGACTGGTACTGGTCCACAGCCTGGGGGTTGGGGACTCCTGTGTTAGACGACAGCTCTCTGAGGGCAGGGGCTGTGTCTTGATCTCCATCATGACTCTCCCACAGAGTATGCTGGTGGTCAGTAGTTCTAATGTTCAAGTCGGCCAGTGCTGTCCCCATTACTCTAGGGCCTTTTCCCGCTCCATGGCAGCATTGCTGACGTCTTACGGACTGGAGGCTCGCTGGGCCTGGTTGGCAGGTGCTACTTACCCTGCCTGAGAGTCCTGAGAGTTGCCTAGGGAGATTCCTTTAAACTCGTGGCTACATCCACTGTTGGGTTTCCTACCAGGAAGACCATATTTAGCTTTTGAAGGAGGCCTTCAGCGGCTACCCTGGGCAAGCCAGCTGCAAATCACTGGCCGTGTTTTAACTTTCTGTGTTGCTCCTCGTGTATGGACTGAGAAATTCATTTCAGCAACTCCTCCTTCTATTAATCCTATTGCTACATCTCCAGCCTTGAGATTTGCCAAATGTTGCTGAATGAAACACTCAGAACAGCATTCGGACAAGGCTTTGTGAGACTCTGATGCGGTCTGAGAAATTACGATCTTTCCATCCGTTGATGGGGCTCCTGTTGTTTGCATGTCACAGTCGGCAGAGCTGTGATAGAGTCTGAGCAGCAGCAGCTCGGCTTTCTCCAGTGCATCTTGATGAACCAAAATATTTTGTTTTTGTTTTAGCAGAGGCATGGTCAGCACAGAACCTGTAAGCACTTGCTTCTTCTCACTCACTTCTATTCTTCTATATGTGCTTTTCCTGCATTCCTTTATTAGAGACCTGTTGGATATCATCATCTTGTTGCCATATTTGTTGAAAGAAATGAATGTGTCCATGCAGTTTCCCGTTGATCCCTGTCTAGAGTTAGCAGCATGGACCTACCCCAAGCTGAGCTGGCAATGTGGGTTTCACTCATAAAAACAACTTCTCATTACCAGTTAAGGACCAACCATTATTCCAGTATGACATAGATTTGAAAAGCAGATTCAGCACCTGAGAATGAAGTGGTACCAGGATCTTTCACAAGCCACTAAGCATCTGAAAATCTTGATGCTACTTCAGGTTTCACTGCTTAAGAACACATGACCGAAGGGGAGGCGTAGACGATTGCAACTGGATCAGAGATAATGTAGACAGTTCCTTACCGCCCAGGCCCACAGACTTGCTCACAGTCACCCAGAATACTCTGCAGGAAAGCCAGACCTCGAGCTCAGGTCTCTGTGGGTCTAGTTTAGGACTCCGGGCAGCATCAGGCTCCCTCTCATTTCACATTTTCCGACACTCGTGTCCTTGTGAGTGGAGCATGAATAATACTTTTTCTGCCTCCCCAGGAGGGGAAGGGCAAATCAGAACGCACATGGCAGTTTACTTTGAAAATCCTGAAGCCTACACTGCCAGTGTGGAGCAACCATGTCCTTCCGTCCATGTGTCCATCCCCCGGCACACATCTCGCAGAGCCCCATCTTGTCCCTGAGTAGCCTCGGGGCCCCAGACAGAATGAATCTCAGGCCCTGCCGTCAGGGGCCTCACAGTCCAAAACAGAAGGCAGGAGTTGAACGAGCAGTAGGTGCAGCCACAGGAGCCCAGGGAAGAAACGTTTGGCTACTAATTCCTTATGGCCGTGGCAAATATCATGGAATCTTAGGGACTGCCTCAGAGGGAGGGTGCCATTGGAATTGAACCTTGGAGAATAAGCAAGAATTCCCCCAGGGTGGAGCAGGTCAGCGGGGCTGTTGTGGGCAGAATGAAAACGTGTGGGCCTCGAAGTCATGGTGTGATTGTAGAACAGTGAACTGTCTGGATGGTAGAAGGGCCGGGTAGCAGAGCTTTGTACCAACATTGCCCTGGAGGTAACGATCAGTTATTGTAGAAAATAGCAGTTTAATTTTGTGAGAAATTTTTCCTTCCTTAGATTTGCCCAGGAGATGGGATTTCCTTATGGGTTGAGCCTACATCTTGCATTGGATGGATTTTCTTTTCTTTTTTCTTTGTTTTGGCATCATTTCACTCTCTTATCAGGAGGATGTGAGATCCAAGGGGACCTGTCACTGGCCAGCTCATACCTTTACCCAGGAAGTCCTACATGGTCGGTGAGCTCCAGTTTGTCCTGTGGTCCCCTAGGCTGTGGGAGTCCACAGCTATGGCCCCAGGCAGGTGTGCTGAAGGGAATCAGGTGAAAAAGGGGCTCGGTCATGGAAACTACTTCAGTTTCATCCAGCAGAGATCTGTGAGTGCCAACGGAGTGTAAAGCCACTGGTCAAACCACTCAAAGCAGGCTTCATACTGAAGCTGAGCTCATGACAATCCCCCCAAATCCTCCTGCACCTCCACACACCCTTCCCCCACTTTGTGGTTTTTAGAGACATTTGGGTTTTGCTCTGTTGCCCAGGCTGGAGTGCAGTGGCACTATCACAGCTCACTGTAGCTGTGACTCCTGGGCTCAAGCCGTCCTCCCATCTCAGCCTCCTGAGTAACTGGGACTACAGGCATGCACCTCCGCATCCAGCTAATTTTTGAATTATCTTTTGTAGAGACAGGGCCTCACTATGTTGCCCAGGCTGATCTTGAAATTCTAGCCTTAAGTGATCATTCTGCCTCAGCTTCCCAAATCACTGAGACCCATTCCCTTCTTAAAGATGAGTATATTAATTAACTCTAAAGCCAGGGTTGCTGACCTTCATCTGTCTTAATGGGATACTTCCTCCCTTGTTGTGAACAACAGTAAACAGGTCTTGAAGAAGCTCCATGTCTGAAACAAGGAGTTCCATGGTCATTTATGGTTACTTCACTAATTAGAAGTCTTTTTTAATGAAGATGAACATTTTCATTTCTCTAAGGGCTTTCTTGCTTTGGGTGGGCCAGAAGGCATGGTTGGTGGAAGGTGTGGAATGAGACTGAAGGTAAGGGTGAGGCCATAGATGCTGAGAGTGGACCTTACCCTCAGGACGGTGGAGGCCTGGCAGGTGGGCCCCAGCAGAGGAGGGCAGTGCCTCTCCTTGGCACCTTTTCCGTCCCAGCTGCACCTGCCCTCACAGCTGGTTGAAGGAGGACAGAGAATGTGGTCTCATTAACTCACTTGGTGATGGCTTTGTGGTACTTATTGCAAACTACAGATAAATATGCCAGTTGGAGGAACTCTGATGTACACAGTGAGCTGCTTGAAGAAAATTCTTTGCACTCACCTTTGGAAAGCATCCTTTCGTTTCGTATAAAGTTCCTGGATTAAAAAAAAATGTTTCCAAATGGACACATGGACAGAACATGGCAGCTGTGGAAAGAACTCCAGAAAGGACAGGCAGAAAAATCTCTGAGCTCATTTGCAGCAGGGAATAGTTTGTGCTCCCAGCAGCCACGGGAGGATGAACTTTGGGTACGATACTCAGAAGGGTATTACTTCAAAGTGGTTGTGGGGTGTGTGTGTGTGTGTGTGTGTGTGTGTGTGTGTGTGTGTGATTCTGATGTAGTGGAGCTGAAGGAAAGATACTGAGCAGAGGCCCAGGGGGCATTTGCAGCCCTGTTCTCCACCTTCCACCCTTGTTAGCCAAGTGGATTTTCAAGCTCTTGGTGAGGGCTCGTGTTCCAAATCTACCTCACTGTTTTAGAAGGAAAGTTTCTAAGATCTGAAGACAATGAAATTGAAACTAAGAAGACAATTATGGTCTCCTGTTGATGTTCCAAGAGGGTGTGTGTGTGTGTGTGTGTGTGTGTGTGTGTGTGTGGTGTGGGGGCAGTTGTGGGATGTGTGTGTGTGTGTGCATGGGGGGTGGTGTGGGGGGTGTGTGTGGGTGGGTGGTGCGGGGGCGGTTGTGGGATGTGTGTGTGTGTGTGTGTGGTGCATGGGGGGTGGTGGTGTAGGGTGTGTGTGTGTGTGTGGTGTGGCGGTGGTGGTTGTGGGATTGTGTGTGTGTGTGTGTGCATGGGGGG